>NW_022986352.1:0-75667 GCF_902500255.1 Thalassophryne amazonica | reverse complement strand
TGCAGCCAAAACAGAGGCGATGCAAACCAAACGAGTCCCAAACAGAGATGATGGGCAGGCCAAACTAGAGGACGATTGAGATCACACAGAGGCGATGGATGCAAATAGAGGTGATGGGAGCCAAACAGAGGCGATGGGGGCCAAACAGAGGTGATGGGAGCCAAACAGAGGCGATGGGAGACAAACAGAGGCGATGGGAGCCAAACAGAGGCGATGGGAGACAAACAGAGGCGATGGGAGACAAACAGAGGCGATGGGGACGAAACCGAGGTGATGGGGCCAAATAGAGATGATGGGGAACCAAACAGAGGTGATGGGAGCCAAACAGAGGCAATGGGGACCAAACAGAGGTGATGGGAGCCAAACAGAGATGATGGGAGCCAAACAGAGGTGATGGGAGCCAAACAGAGGTGATGGGAGCCAAACAGAGGTGATGGGGGGCCAAACAGATGATGATGGGAGACAAACAGAGGTGATGGGAGACAAACAGAGGTGATGGGGACCAAACTGAGGCGATGGGGCCAAACAGAGATGATGGGGAGCCAAACAGAGCCGATGGGAGCCAGAGGTGATGGAGACCAAATAGAGGTGATGGCGGCCAAACAGAGGCAGTGGAGCCATACAGATGCAGTGGAACCAAACAGAGAAGATGGAGCCAAACAGAGGTGATGGGGGCCAAACAGGGAAGATGGAGCCAAACAGTGGCAGCGGAGCCAAACAGAGGTGACAGGGACCAAATAGAGGTGATGGGGGCCAAACAGAGGCCATGGGAGACAAACAGAGGCGATGGGGGCCAAACAGAGGCGATGGGGACCAAACAGAGGTGATGGGAGACAAACAGAGGCGATGGGAGACAAACAGAGGTGATGGGAGACAAACAGATGTGATGGGAGACAAGCAGAAGTCATGGGAGACAAACAGAGGTGATGGGGACCAAACTGAGGCGATGGGGCAAAACAGAGACGATGGGGAGCCAAACAGAGGCTTAGGGGGGCAAACAGAGGCAGTGGGGACCAAACAGAGGCAATGGGAGCCAAACAGAGGCGATGGGGACCAATCAGAGGTCATGGGGGCCAAACAGATTCGATGGGAGCCAGAGGTGATGGGGACCAAATAGGGATAAACAGGCAGTGGAGCCAAACAGAGAAGATGGAGCCAAACAGAGGCGGTGGAGCCAAACAGAGGCAACAGAGCCAAACAGAGGTGATAGGGACCAAATAGAGGTGATGCGGGCCAAACAGAGGCCATGGGAGATAAACAGAGGCAATGGGAGCCAAACAGGGGCCATGGGGACCAAACGGAGACAATGATGGTGACAAACAGGGGTGATGGGAGACAAACAGAGGTGATGGGAGACAAACAGAGGTGATGGGAGACAAACAGAGGCGATGGGGGCCAAACAGAGGCGATGGGAGCCAAACAGAGGCGATGGGAGCCAAACAGAGGCGATGGGAGCCAAACAGAGGCGATGTGAGCCAAACAGAGGCGATGGGAGCCAAACAGAGGCGATGGGAGACAAACAGAAGCAATGGGAGACAAACAGAGGTGATGGGGACCAAACTGAGGTGATGGGGCCAAACAGAGATGATGGGGAACCAAACAGAGGCGATGGGTGCCAAACAGAGGCAGTGGGGGCCAAACTGAGGCAATGGGGAGCAATCAGAGGTGATGGGGGCCAAACAGAGTCTATGGGAGCCAGAGGTGATGGGGACCAAATAGAGGTGATGGGGGTCAGAGGCGGTGGAGCCATACAGAGGCAGTGGAACCAAACAGAGAAGACGGAGCCAAACAGAGGTGATGGGGGCCAAACAGGGAAGATGGAGCCAAACAGAGGCAGCGGAGCCAATCAGAGGTGACAGGGACCAAATAGAGGCGATGCGGGCCAAACAGAGGCGATGGGAGACAAACAGAGGCAATGGGGGCCAAACAGAGACCATGGGGGCCAAACAGAGGTGATGGGAGACAAACAGAGGTGATGGGAGCCAAACAGAGGTGATGGGAGCCAAACAGAGATGATGGGAGCCAAACAGAGGTGATGGGGGCCAAACAGAGGTGATGGGGGCCAAACAGAGGCAATGGGAGCCAAACAGAGGCTTAGGGGGCCAAACTGAGGCGATGGGGAGCAATCAGAGGTGATGGGTGCCAAATAGAGGCGATGCGGGCCAAACAGAGGAAATGGGAGACAAACAGAGGTGATGGGGGCCAAACAGAGGCCATGGGGACCAAACGGAGGCGATGGGAGACAAACAGGGGTGATGGGGGCTAAACAGAGGTGATGGGGCAAACAGAGATGATGCGAGACAAACAGAGGCGATGGGGGCCAAACTGAGATTACGAGAGTAAACAGAAGTGATGGGAGACAAACAGAAGTGATGGGAGAAAAAGAGACGTGATGGGGACCAAACTGAGGCGATGGGGGCCAAACAGAGGCAATGGGAGCCAAACAGGGGCCATGGGGACCAAACAGAGGTGATGGGAGCCAAACAGAGATGATGCAAGCAAAACAGAGGCGATGCGAGCCAAACAGAGGCGATGCAAACCAAACAGAGTCGATGGGAGCCAAACAGAGGCGATGCGAGCCAAACAGAGGCGATGCGAGCCAAACATAGGCGATGCGAGCCAAACATAGGCGATGCGAGCCAAACAGAGGCGATGGGAGACAAACAGAGGCGATGGGGACGAAACTGAGGTGATGGGGCCAAATAGAGATGATGGGGAACCAAACAGAGGTGATGGGAGCCAAACAGGGGCCATGGGGACCAAACAGAGGTGATGGGAGCCAAACAGAGATGATGCGAACCAAACAGAGGTGATGGGAGCCAAACAGAGGTGATGGGAGCCAAACAGAGGTGATGGGGGGCCAAACAGATGATGATGGGAGACAAACAGAGGTGATGGGAGACAAACAGAGGTGATGGGGACCAAACTGAGGCGATGGGGCCAAACAGAGATGATGGGGAGCCAAACAGAGCCGATGGGAGCCAGAGGTGATGGAGACCAAATAGAGGTGATGGCGGCCAAACAGAGGCAGTGGAGCCATACAGATGCAGTGGAACCAAACAGAGAAGATGGAGCCAAACAGAGGTGATGGGGGCCAAACAGGGAAGATGGAGCCAAACAGTGGCAGCGGAGCCAAACAGAGGTGACAGGGACCAAATAGAAGTGATGCGGGCCAAACAGAGGCCATGGGAGACAAACAGAGGCGATGGGGGCCAAACAGAGGCGATGGGGACCAAACAGAGGTGATGGGAGACAAACAGAGGCGATGGGAGACAAACAGAGGTGATGGGAGACAAACAGAAGTGATGGGAGACAAGCAGAAGTCATGGGAGACAAACAGAGGTGATGGGGACCAAACTGAGGCGATGGGGCAAAACAGAGACGATGGGGAGCCAAACAGAGGCTTAGGGGGGCAAACAGAGGCAGTGGGGACCAAACAGATGCAATGGGAGCCAAACAGAGGCGATGGGGACCAATCAGAGGTCATGGGGGCCAAACAGAGTTGATGGGAGCCAGAGGTGATGGGGACCAAATAGGGATAAACAGGCAGTGGAGCCAAACAGAGAAGATGGAGCCAAACAGAGGCGGTGGAGCCAAACAGAGGCAACAGAGCCAAACAGAGGTGACAGGGACCAAATAGAGGTGATGCGGGCCAAACAGAGGCCATGGGAGATAAACAGAGGCAATGGGAGCCAAACAGGGGCCATGGGGACCAAACGGAGACAATGATGGTGACAAACAGGGGTGATGGGAGACAAACAGAGGTGATGGGAGACAAACAGAGGTGATGGGAGACAAACAGAGGCGATGGGGGCCAAACAGAGGCGATGGGAGCCAAACAGAGGCGATGGGAGCCAAACAGAGGCGATGGGAGCCAAACAGAGGCGACGCGAGCCAAACAGAGGCGACGCGAGCCAAACAGAGGCGACGGGAGACAAACAGAAGCAATGGGAGACAAACAGAGGTGATGGGGACCAAACTGAGGTGATGGGGCCAAACAGAGATGATGGGGAACCAAACAGAGGCGATGGGTGCCAAACAGAGGCAGTGGGGGCCAAACTGAGGCAATGGGGAGCAATCAGAGGTGATGGGGGCCAAACAGAGTCTATGGGAGCCAGAGGTGATGGGGACCAAATAGAGGTGATGGGGGTCAGAGGCGGTGGAGCCATACAGAGGCAGTGGAACCAAACAGAGAAGACGGAGCCAAACAGAGGTGATGGGGGCCAAACAGGGAAGATGGAGCCAAACAGAGGCAGCGGAGCCAATCAGAGGTGACAGGGACCAAATAGAGGCGATGCGGGCCAAACAGAGGCCATGGGAGAAAACAGAGGCAATGGGGGCCAAACAGAGACCATGGGGACCAAACGGAGGTGATGGGAGACAAACAGAGGTGATGGGAGACCAACAGAGGTGATGGGAGCCAAACAGAGATGATGGGAGCCAAACAGAGGTGATGGGGGCCAAACAGAGGTGATGGGGGCCAAACAGAGGCAATGGGAGCCAAACAGAGGCTTAGGGGGCCAAACTGAGGCGATGGGGAGCAATCAGAGGTGATGGGTGCCAAATAGAGGCGATGCGGGCCAAACAGAGGAAATGGGAGACAAACAGAGGTGATGGGGGCCAAACAGAGGCCATGGGGACCAAACGGAGGCGATGGGAGACAAACAGGGGTGATGGGGGCTAAACAGAGGTGATGGGGCAAACAGAGATGATGCGAGACAAACAGAGGCGATGGGGGCCAAACTGAGATTACGAGAGTAAACAGAAGTGATGGGAGACAAACAGAAGTGATGGGAGAAAAAGAGACGTGATGGGGACCAAACTGAGGCGATGGGGGCCAAACAGAGGCAATGGGAGCCAAAAAGAGACGATAAGGAGCCACACAGAGGTGATGGGAGCCAAACAGAGGTGATGGGAGCCAAACAGAGGTGATGGGGGCTAAACAGAGGTGATGGGACAAACAGAGGCGATGGGAGCCAAACAGAGATGATGCGAGACAAACAGAGATGATGTGAGACAAACAGAGATGATGCGAGACAAACAGAGATGATGCGAGACAAACAGAGGCGATGGGGCCCAAACAGAGATTATGAGAGAGAAACAGAGATGATGGGAGACAAACAGAAGTGATGGGAGAAAAAGAGAGGTGATGGGAGTCACACAGAGACGATGGGGAGCCAAACAGAGGCGATGGGGAGCCAAATAGAGTCTATGGGAGCCAGAGGTGGTGGGGACCAAATAGAGGTGATGGCGGCGAAACAGAGGCGGTGGAGCCATACAGATGCAGTGGAACCAAACAGAGAAGATGGAGCCAAAAAGAGATGATGGGAGACAAACAGAAGTGATGGGAGAAAAAGAGAGGTGATGGGGACCAAACTGAGGCGATGGGGGCCAAACAGAGACGACGGGGGGAGCCAAACAGAGGTGATGGGAGAAAACAGAGGTGATGGGAGACAAACAGAGGTGATGGGGGCTAAACAGAGGTGATGGGGCAAACAGAGATGATGCGAGACAAACAGAGGCGATGGGGGCCAAACTGAGATTATGAGAGTAAACAGAGACGATGGGAGACAAACAGAAGTGATGGGAGAAAAAGAGAGGTGATGGGGACCAAACTGAGGCGATGGGGGCCAAACAGAGACAACGGGGGGGGCCAAACAGAGGCGATGGGAGCCAAAAAGAGACGATAAGGAGCCAAACAGAGGTGATGGGAGCCAAACAGAGACGATGGGGGCCAAACAGAGGTGATGGGGGCCAAACAGAGGTGATGGGGGCAAAACAGATGTGATGGGGCAAACAGAGGCGATGGGAGCCAAACAGAGATGATGCGAGACAAACAGAGGCGATGGGGCCCAAACAGAGATTATGAGAGAGAAACAGAGATGATGGGAGACAAACAGAAGTGATGGTAGAAAAGAGAGGTGATGGGGACCAAACTGAGGCGATGGGGGCCAAACAGAGACGACGGGGGGAGCCAAACAGAGGCGATGGGAGCCAAACAGAGGTGACAGGGTCCAAATAGAGGCGATGCGGGCCAAACAGAGGAAATGGGAGACAAACTGAGGTGATGGGGGCCAAACAGAGGCCATGGGGACCAAACAGAGGCCATGGGGACCAAACGGAGGCGATGGGAGCCAAACAGGGGTGATGGGAGACCAACAGAGGCGATGGGAGACAAACAGAGACGATGGGAGCCAAACAGAGGTGATGGGGGCTAAACAGAGGTGATGGGGCAAACAGAGGCGATGGGGCAAACAGAGGCGATGGGAGCCAAACAGAGACGACGGGGGGAGCCAAACAGAGGTGATGGGAGAAAACAGAGGTGATGGGAGACAAACAGAGGTGATGGGGGCTAAACAGAGGTGATGGGGCAAACAGAGATGATGCGAGACAAACAGAGGCGATGGGGGCCAAACTGAGATTATGAGAGTAAACAGAGACGATGGGAGACAAACAGAAGTGATGGGAGAAAAAGAGAGGTGATGGGGACCAAACTGAGGCGATGGGGGCCAAACAGAGACAACGGGGGGGGCCAAACAGAGGCGATGGGAGCCAAAAAGAGACGATAAGGAGCCAAACAGAGGTGATGGGAGCCAAACAGAGACGATGGGGGCCAAACAGAGGTGATGGGGGCCAAACAGAGGTGATGGGGGCAAAACAGATGTGATGGGGCAAACAGAGGCGATGGGAGCCAAACAGAGATGATACGAGACAAACAGAGGCGATGGGGCCCAAACAGAGATTATGAGAGAGAAACAGAGATGATGGGAGACAAACAGAAGTGATGGGAGAAAAAGAGAGGTGATGGGGACCAAACTGAGGCGATGGGGGCCAAACAGAGACGACGGGGGGAGCCAAACAGAGGCGATGGGAGCCAAACAGAGGTGACAGGGTCCAAATAGAGGCGATGCGGGCCAAACAGAGGAAATGGGAGACAAACTGAGGTGATGGGGGCCAAACAGAGGCCATGGGGACCAAACAGAGGCCATGGGGACCAAACGGAGGCGATGGGAGCCAAACAGGGGTGATGGGAGACCAACAGAGGCGATGGGAGACAAACAGAGACGATGGGAGCCAAACAGAGGTGATGGGGGCTAAACAGAGGTGATGGGGCAAACAGAGGCGATGGGGCAAACAGAGGCGATGGGAGCCAAACAGAGATGATGCGAGACAAACAGAGGTGATGTTGGCCAAACAGAGATTATGAGAGAGAAACAGACGATGGGAGACAAACAGAAGTGATGAGAGAAAAAGAGAGGTGATGGGGACCAAACAGAGGTGATGGGAGCCAAACAGAGGTGATGGGGGATAAACAGGCAGTGGAGCCAAACAGAGAAGATGGAGCCAAACAGAGGTGATGGGGCCAAACAGAGACGACGGGGGAGCCAAACAGAGACGATGGGAGCCAAAGAGAGGTGATGGGGGCTAAACAGAGGTGATGGGGCAAACAGAGGCGATGGGAGCCAAACAGAGATGATGCGAGACAAACAGAGGTGATGTTGGCCAAACAGAGATTATGAGAGAGAAACAGACGATGGGAGACAAACAGAAGTGATGAGAGAAAAAGAGAGGTGATGGGGACCAAACAGAGGTGATGGGAGCCAAACAGAGGTGATGGGGGCCACACAGAGGCGGTGGAGCCAAACAGAGGAGGTGGAGCCAAACAGAGGTGATGGGGGCCAAACGGAGTCAGTGGAGCCAAACAGAGACAGCAGAGCCAAACAGAGGAGGTGGAGCCAAACAGAGGTGATGGGGGCAAACGGAGTCAGTGGAGCCAAACAGAGACAGCGGAGCCAAACAGAGGTGATAGGGACCAAATAGAGGTGATGTGAGCCAAACAGAAGCAGTGGAGCCAAACAGAGGCTTAGGGGGCGAAACAGAGGCAGTGGGGTCCAAACAGAGGCAATGGGAGCCAAACTGAGGCGATGGGGAGCAATCAGAGGTGATGGGGGCCAAACAGAGTCGATGGGAGCCAGAGGTGATGGGGACCAAATAGAGGTGATGGGGGATAAACAGGCAGTGGAGCCAAACAGAGAAGATGGAGCCAAACAGAGACGACGGGGGAGCCAAACAGAGGCGATAGGAGCCAAAAAGAGACGATGAGGAGCCAAACAGAGGCGATGGGAGCCAAACAGAGGCAATGGCGGCCAAACAGAGGTGATGGGGGCCAAACAGAGTCGATAAGAGCCAGAGGTGATGGGGACCAAATAGAGGTGATGGGGGCCACACAGAGACGGTGGAGCCAAACAGAGGAGGTGGGGCCAAACAGAGAAGATGGAGCCAAACAAAGGCGGTGGAGCCAAACAGAGGTGATGGGAGCCAAAAAAAGATGATGAGGAGCCAAACAGAGGCGATGGGAGCCGAACAGAGGCATTGGCGGCCAAACAGAGGTGATGGGGGCCAAACAGAATCGATAAGAGCCAGAGGTGATGGGGACCAAACAGAGGCAGTGGAGCCAAACAGAGGAGGTGGAGCCAAACAGAGGTGATGGGGACCAAACAGAGGCGATGGGGAGCCAAACAGAGGCGATGGGGAGCCAAACAGAGGCGATGGGGAGCCAAACAGAGTCTATGGGAGCCAGAGGTGATGGGGACCAAATAGAGGTGATGGGGGTCAAACAGAGGCGGTGGAGCCATACAGAGGCAGTGGAACCAAACAGAGAAGATGGAGCCAAACAGAGGTGATGGGGGCCAAACAGGGAAGATGGAGCCAAACAGAGGCAGTGGAGCCAATCAGATGTGACAGGGACCAAACAGAGGCGATGCGGACCAAACAGAGTCGATAAGAGCCAGAGGTGATGGGGACCTAACTGAGGCGATGGGGCCAAACAGAGGTGATGGGGACCTAACTGAGGCGATGGGGCCAAACAGAGGTGATGTGGGCCAAACAGGAAAGATGGAGCCAAACAGAGGCAGCGGAGCCAATCAGAGGTGACAGGGACCAAATAGAGGCAATGCGGGCCAAACAGAGGCGATGGGAACTAAACAGAGACGATGGGAGCCAAACAGAGGAGAATGGGGGCAAATTTGCCCCTCGGGCCACAAATTGAGCCGTCCTGATTTTGTGATTTTTTTTTTTTTTTTGTATTTAATTTTTTTAACAGATGGCATGTCAATTGCTTCACTTCCTTTGAATGGTGCTCTAAACTGCATTTAGAGTGCCATTCAAAGGTTACTGGAGTTACTGGAGTGCAGGTTACTGCAGTGCGACAGTCTGAGAAGCCAACAGCTCCTTTAGGATTGTCCTGGTGTTTTGGTGGCTTCCCTCACTTGTCTCCTTATTGTAAAGTTTTTGAGAACTACAGTACCTGTCTGCATGTCGTAATGATGGAAATTAAGTAAAAAAAAATGTCCATGCGTTCATCCTCTGACTAGTCTAAAGAAAACTTTGCCGAAAAGTGACTTGTTTACATAGTAATTCTTATGTTTAGTCTGTCCAAATACTGATGGACTCTGAAAATGGACACAGTACATAAACGACTGTAACATGTGTTTTTGTTCAAACCTTTGAATTAAATTTGAACGCCGACGTGACAAGAACATCTGGATTGTTTTATTTCAGTTCCACTGTCGGTAAAACTGTGTCTAAATACTTCAAATGCCACTTTGAGTGGTCTCTGGGTCCTTGTGCAGGTTTAAACCTAGTGTATCTCAGTTTCATTTTCTCTTCATCTTTACATCTTTTACATCTTACAGCAGAAACACAACAGTGTTTCGAGATTTTTAATCTCGGATGTTTCTTCGAGATGTGATAGGAGAAATTCAAAGTGTGTATAACTCATCTCACACTCGGTCCTCCCATCAGCCAGCTGCTCATTTCCATTATTCACGTGTACACTCGCGAGCACATGCACACATGCAGACACGTGCACGCTGCGGTCCACAGAGGACGCACGTAACATGCACTAACAGCGCACCTGGATCTGAGTCTGTAGACACGCTGGATTAGCAGCTGCCTCACAGCAAAAAGGTTGTGGGATCGATTCCCGCCTGTGGCCTTTCTGTGTTGTTTGTATGTTCTCCCCGTGTTCTCATAGGTTCCCTCCAGGTGCTCCGGCTCCGCCCACTTCCACAGACATGCAGGTTAGGTGAACTGGGGCCTGTACTACGAAGCGGGGTTAACTTACTCAGATGTAACCCAGGGTCAGCCTCTTAAACCGGGGTTGACAAAACCTGGTTTTCTCAAGTGGTGTTAATCGGTACTACGACGCTGAATAAGATGTTGATTTGTTGAACCTGTGTTAACCTAAGTGGAGTTTGTGCACGTTCACATAAAAGGGGCGGGTTGCAGCACACGTCACCATTTTTCAATGATGGCGCGGTCACCTTACTTTACCGTAGATGAATGCACGATTATTATGTGGAGCTACGAGGAATTTAAATTAATGTTAAGGGGGAAATCGAACACATCGTCTGCCAATAAAGCAAGACAGGCTTGTTGGCAACGTATTGCTGATCGGGTAAATGCGTAAATACAATTCAATTGTTCTCCAAATCTGTTACAGATGATTAACCTGTGGAATGTGGAATTAATTACGTACAGATGCAACACGATTCAGAAGTGGGCATAGGCCTACTAATAAATGTTAGGTTAATTTAATGTTTCCTAAATAGGCTACCTTGACTGTATGATTGCTATTCCTAATCCTGTCAATATGTCAGATGCAATAGCAGTGCCAAACGCACCTGGCAGCAGGTGAAGATGAAATATAAAAACATCCTTCAGAACGGTAGGTTTATATTCATAGCTTGATAAGCCCCACTTCGCCTAATTAAAGGACATGCATTAGACCTATTTTGATATTAGTAATTACCCACGATTGCATAAAACCCTTCTTTGATTTGCATTGTGAATAAATGGCCAGGGAAAACGACAAATGCATCATGTTTACATAGAGCAAGTACTACCTTGCAAATCATACGACATACAGTATTCTTGCTCAGATGTTCAGCATCACCGATGGAATACATAAATTATCCACTGGCAAAATAGGCACAAGGTTCGATCGTCGGAGCATTGCTACACTATAAAAAATGACTTGTTTTTACAGGAAAACGCTGGCAGCTGTGGTTACCAGGGAATTCCTGTAAAACATACAGCAGCACAGTAGATTTACAGTGAATGAACCACGGCTGACTCACATTAAAAGAACTGTTAAATCTACAAACAAGAGCTCTCTTTTTTGCACATTTAACTGCTGTATTTTTTACAGGAATTCCCTGGTAACCACTGCTGCCAGTGTTTTCCTGTAAAAACAACAGTCTTTTTTTACAGTGTACAATGGGTGATGTTACAGACTTCTGGCCCAATCAGATGACAAAGATAACGAATTCCCTCGGCTGAGAATCTATATCTTTCATAGAGAATATCGTCCGGGTATGTCAGCAGATTCTGTCTTTAAAAACCCTCACCCTGAGAAGAGAGCCCCTCACAATTTGTGCCCAATATCAAACGGATCATCCAGGTAGGCCGGCATTGTCTTCGGAGTGATTGAAGGTGGGTGTTATAAAGGGAGTGGTTAAGCGAAAACCTCAAGCTAACCGAGAACATAACCTGCTCGGAGCAGGTTTGGCACACAGCATAAATTGCCATGGCAGCATACCTCGATCAAAACCTATCCACCTTTCGTAGTACGGGTTAACCGGGAAGTCACTCCACACGTCATCAACTTACTCCTGAAGTTACCCTGATAAGCCAGTAACCCCGCTTCGTAGTACAGGCCCCTGGTGACTCTATATTCACCCCATGTTTGTTTGTATGTGGCCCTGTGACAGACTGGTGCCCTGTCCAGGGTGTAAGCCCGCCTCTCACCCTATGACAGCTGGGACAGGCTCCACCCCCATCACCTTTAACTGGAGTAAATGGGTTTAGAAAATGAATGTCTGTGGATTTCTCTCATATCAGAGCAACAAAGTTCACATATTGCAGACTTGAGTTTGTGTGTGTGTGTGTGTGTGTGTGTGTGTGTGTGTGTGTGTGTGTGTGTGTGTGTGTGTGTGTGTGTGTGTGTGTGTGTGTGTGATCTGAATGTAAACCAGCACGGGCACATTTGGGCATGTGCACATTCAAATAAGTTATTTATTATTATTAATGTCTTTTTTATTTTTGCTTGATGGTGAGCTGCAGAGCTTCTTAACATGCTTCCAGTATTTCTCAGTAATAGTTCTGTTCTATTTTCAGATAAGTAGACTACCCAAGGCATTTTCTGTTAAAAGCAGACAACAGGCTGATTCTTATGTATTTTGACCTGCAGAATTCAAATATTGTTGTTTGCGTACTGTATCTCTACTCCTTCACTGTCTAATTTGCATAAAACAAAATGGCTGCCCTGTTTGTCAGTTTTTCCTAGTTTGCTTGTTTTTGCTCAAGAAAGGTCTTATCTTTGTGTTCTTTGGCTGCTGAGTTCATAGTTTTTTATTTGCAAGCTGCATCTTCTCTCCTTCATCCCGAATATGCATGAAACAACATGGCCACCTGCTGTTTTCAGCTTGTTCTACAAAAGAAATTCATAATAAAACCAAGTTTTCCCCATGCCTCTGCTGCACAATCAGGCCTACAAATGCATGTATTTGTCAATCTTACTTATAGTGGCCTGTTGAAAAATGTCTCCTGTGGATTTAAAAAACACAATATGATTATATAGTGCAGCAGATAACTGAAACAATCATGCAAATGGTGATAAAAGCATCAGATTTGGCAGAAATACTCCTTAGACACTCCTCTTTTGAAAAAACAATTGGCCACTTGTGTTGGATTTATGTATATATGGATATGTCAGTTATCACACATTCTTTTATTATACATTCTTCTAGTCTATATTCCTTATATTATACATTCTTTTATTAATACTTTAGTAATGGAAATAAACTCATTGTATCTGTTAGAAGTCTGTTGCTGACTTCTTGATGACCTCTTGATAAAGTATGTTACAAATGAATGATTACATGAGTTGTTTTTATCCTTGCAGTTAGAGAGAAAAAGGAACTTATGTGATGTCGCAAAGCGAGGTCAGAAGAGTTGATGTCCAAAACAACTTATCAAACCATTAAAAATATAATAAAATATAAAATAAATAATAAGGAATGAAAATGTTTGTATATGATCATATGAATTGCTTTTGTGCAAAAGAGTTGTAAAGATTGAATATGATTCCAAAAGAAAGTATGCTGTATTGCAAATTGTGTTACTAGCTGTGTTGCCAAATGATGTTTCTACTGCACGCATGTGGTTTCAACCACAGGAAAGAACAAAAGGTTAACCGACATGTGCTGACTGAAGATAACACCTGAAGAACGGAGCCCAGGAGAGAAGTCCTGACCGCACCTTCCCCAAACCAGTAGCCTGAGGTCGCAGAAACCAGAAGTCGCAAATCTTGCTCAACTGTAGTTGCAAGACCTGTTTATGATTGCTCAACTGCTTATGCCACGTATGCTGACAACCGCACCTGTATGACGTCCTAATAAAAAGAGCGAGAGTGCAGCCAGAGTTTAGTGCAGTTTGGAGATTGTTAGAATAGTTTGTCTCTGTGCTGCACTCCTCGCGAGCATTTACAATTGAATTCTACTCTCTGACTCTTATTTGACTGTTGTGTCTTTCTCTGTTACAGTTTTATGATGTTTAGGTGGTTTTAAACCTAACATTACTTTGGTCCTTCGAGCCGGATGTCAACATACCTGAAGGGTTCCAGCGGACGAGACTGACACCAGGAAAATCCTTGGCCAAGGTACCGAGACCCTTTGACGGGACTGGCTCGGTCCGCCGGCTGGGATCCGGAAGGTTGAAGACTAATCCGTGAGGGGAAGACAGCGGTTGAGTGAGTAGAATTTTAATTGAAAAACAAACTATAAGTATGTGTGGTGACAGGTAGTCACATAAACGGACAGGACAGTGAATAGTGACAGGAAGTCATGTTAAAACCCTGAGAATTCTAGACAATGTCAGGTAATGTTAAACGCAGTTAAACCCCGTAAGGATGAACAGAATCCTCTAGTATCGAACTAGTTAAACTCTGTATTAGGAGGCACGGGCTCCTCTGGTGTCTAAATTAATACCGGTGAAAAAGTGTGACAGTGTAATAAAGGTGACTGAATGAGAGTGACGGGTCATTAGATCCTCCTCTATATAAAATTACGGGAAAGTAAACAGCGACCACTGGTCAGAGGCAGAGGCAAGGATTTCCCGCTTCCTTCGGGGAGGAGAAAGGGAACTCACTGGCTGGTGGAAAATTAAATTCGCTGTCCCGTAAGAAGCACATAACCAGTGTTTAGAACACTGTAGGTGTTGAAAACCCACTGGTCTAAATTTTATCTTTATAAAAACAAAAAAGATAAAAATAACGTAAAAATGGGGAAGTCAAACAGTAAGACACAAAGGCAGGCTCCGCGGGACCGTCTAGGTAACAAAGATTGGAAATTTATGGAACAAAAAGATCCTACACATGTCTCATATTTAGACACATGGATTACAAAACATGGATTCGACGGCCAAATAAACAGACCATCATTGTCAAAATTAAGAGAATCTATTAAAAAGAAAAACAAAAATGATGAGTGGAAAATGATGAAGGAGGGATGGAACAAAATTATTGCATGGGAGGAAGCTGCAGATCAAAGACGAGAAGGTGAGAGGAAGAGTAGGGAGAAATACAGGGAAATCTGACTCTGTATCTCAAGGAAATCATTATGCAGATATTTCTGCAAAGGCTGCTGCAGCAGGAGAGCTTAGTGTACTCCATGTTGACCCAGTACAGGACGTCACACTTCCTGTTGACAAAAACAGTTTATCTTCTCAAGTTCTCTCTGATATGCAACATCAGAGTTCAGATGTAGAAAAGGACTTATGGACTAAACGCGGAGCTACTATCCGTGATGGCATTTATTGCTGACCATTGGGGAAACCCATTTTACCTAAAAATTTGTATAGATGGGCTGCCATATTGAGCCATGGAATTTCTCATGTCTCCACAGGGGGGATGATGAGCCAGATTAATGCCATCTATACAACTTTTGGATTTAACACGTACTCTAAACATTTTTGCAGAGCATGTCTCACGTGTGCCAAACACAACTCCCAAGGCAATTTGAGACCTAAAAGAGGAAAATTTCCCACTCCACAATATCCTTTTCAGGTTATACATATGGACTACATTCAACTAAGTAAAAGTGAGGGCAAAGAATATTGTTTAGTAATTGTGGATGCCTTTTCCAAATGGGTAGAACTTTTTCCAACCAAACGACCTGATGCATTGACTGTAGCCAAATCGTTATGCAAAAACATCATACCCCGCTATGGCATACCTGAACGAATCTATAGTGATAATGGCGCTCATTTTGTAAATGAAGTCATTAAAAACATAGGAACTATGTTTTGCATTGAACTAAAAAACCACTGTGCGTACCACCCTCAGAGCGCAGGATTAGTAGAAAGAACAAATGGAACAGTAAAAAACCGACTCAAAAAGACAATGGAAGAAACAGGGAGACCATGGACTCAGTGTCTTGAACTAGTACAGCTGTACATGAACATCACTAGTACTATAGGATTGACACCATTTGAGACCCTTTTTGGAAGACCATTTAAATTGCCTCACTTTAAAAGTCCCTGGGACATAGAAGATGAACCTAACCTAGCAGATTATATGAGAAAAAATGCTCGAGAAACAGAAAACACCCACTGATGAAGAAACCCCCATCTCTCCGCAGGACGACCTGTTGGTGAAACCGGGTGACTGGGTTCTAATCAGGAGCATCAAGAGGAAATGTTGGCATTCACCTAAGTGGGAAGGACCATATCAGGTCCTGTTGACAACCCCAACAGCCCTTAAAATAGCAGAGAGAGGAACTTGGGTACACCTCACACATGTTAAAAGAGTCATCTGGGCAAACCCGGTAATCAAGTAAGGGAAGTGAAGCAAAGTCTGGTAATAGTGTGGGATTCTGGTGTTAAGATCCAGGGTTGACACGAAAGCCAGTGAAGTTTTTACTGCCACTGACCTGAACTTAGGCTGACACCGGCTTTGACAAGATGGCCTTACCTAAACTGATGTGTATCACAGGAAGTATACAGGTGGTACTCCTGTTACTTATCTATTGGGGATGGTACTCATGGATTTCACAACGGTACTCGTGTAAAAGAATACCCCTAAGGGGGAAATTGGCTGAAAATTGGACAATTGACACTGTAAATAGAACTGAACAGGTGATCCATGAGTATGATCCTACGGTTAACAATTATGATTATGACCCTGCAATTGATGATTATAATCGCAACAGAGTGAGACGCTCTTTTTGTAGGGGAGGATGTACTGGGACTGCTGGGGCCAGACAGTTCACTAATCCTTGCTCCCCGACTACAACTGATACAGTCATTACCAGAGACCTTTATGTCTGTTACAATGCCACTCAGTTTGTTTCAAAAATTGTTATACCTTTTTCAATCATACGGGTGGGAGGACAGGCCACTCCAGAAATGAGTTCCGGCACTCACTGGAAATGGCATGAATGGTATCTCTCCAGTGTTGATTGGGACCAAGATTGGGGAACAATTTTTACGTATACTGGTAGTGACTGGACACCATATCCTACCACCCAGCATGCCAAAGAGTGGAAGCGTAGACTAACTCTGACTCGACATGATAACCATCTCCTGCTGTCGTTTAATACTACCGATCAGCCGCTTCTAGAAAAACCTCCCAGAATACACTCATATACAGAGGCATCTTGTTATCATTTAACATTATTTGTGTACAGGCCCGGTGTTTACACTGACCCACATACCGACTTCTCAATTTGTACTAACATAACAAAACGAACTGACTCTTCTCCGACGACACCCACAGCGGTAGGACTGTCATTGGGTCCACAAACGTCTGTGACAAAAATTCAGATCATAAATGGGAAAATTGAAACCGATGATTGGTTTTTGGTGACCACAGGAATTAGTGGACAAAGAAACAATTGGTTGCTCATGGCAGAGCAGGCAGCAAAACCTGCCAAAAAAGACTGTGTAGTGTGCTTAGGGCCTCGTCCAATACTGCGTGTAGTACCAGCCCCTTTGACCTCCGATTGTTTGCTTGAAATTATGGTGAACACGTTCATTCCTTTGAATCACAGGTGCATAAGTTGGGATACCATCTATCCTGTGGCCAACATGGCCAAAAATAAACCCCTGTTCTCTGAAGATGTGGCAGAGGGAAATTTTACCTGTGTTAAGCTTCCAGGTACTGGTCAAAAGTTAGGGGAACTAAATGAGACCGTGTGGTGTAGCCACACTCTCACACCACCAAGCCCTTTTAAACCCATTGCTAGAAGCGATGTGTGGTGGTGGTGTGGAGATAATAGGATTTTTGATAGATTACCAAACGATGCCTCGGGTCACTGTACTCTAGTATCATTCCTTTTGCCTGTACAAGTGTTGCCCATGACTGGTGAAGAACTAACTTTAAATGCCAAAGCAGTCGTCCCTGAACATTGGACCCGCACTAAGCGAAACGCATGGAAGACTGCTGGAGATCCAACTTACATTGACGCCATAGGGGTCCCTAGAGGGGTTCCAGATGAGTATAAATTAGCTGATCAGATCGCAGCTGGTTTTGAATCCTCTATTTGTTGGTGGTGTACTGTTAACAAAAATGTAGATAGGATCAATTACATCCATTACAATGTTCAAAGATTAAGCAATTGGACTGAGGAAGGATTCCGAGCAGTGCGCTCCCAACTAGCCGCCACATCCTTGATGGCATTCCAGAACCGCATAGCCCTTGACATGCTGTTGGCTGAAAAGGGTGGGGTTGCGCCATGTTTGGAGAACAGTGTTGTACGTTCATTCCAAACAATACAGCGGCTAATGGCAGCCTGACCCTGGCTATCGAGGGTCTGCGCACCCTGAATCATAAAATGAAGGAGCACAGCGGAGTTAACACTGCGTTTTGGGACTCGTGGTTGGATATGTTTGGGAGATATCGCACGTTAGTCTCATCTGCACTCATTTCTATTGCTGTCTTTGCTGCTATTTTGACCTTGTGTGGATGTTGTTGTATACCCTGTCTACGATCTCTAATCACTAGAATGATCACCACTGCTATCTCACCAGCAGGAAAAGACAATGCTCAGATGTACCCCCTCTTAGGAGACAACCCTGACACAGATGATAAAGAAGGCTGCTGTCATGATGACTTTGATGACAGCGTGCACTTGCCCGACCTGTTCCCAGACCCAGGTGACTACGGTGAACCTGATGACGACAATGACCTCCAAGCCTCCCGAGTGTAAATGCACCCTTACCACTGTTGGATGATCCCACAACTGAAAATCTGAAAAGAAGTGGTTGTTGGAATAAATTTTGTTCATGGGTGAATGTTCTATACCGTAAGAATGCATGATAAACAGGGGGGAAATGTTGGATTTATGTATATATGGATATGTCAGTTATCACACATTCTTTTATTATACATTCTTCTAGTCTATATTCCTTATATTATACATTCTTTTATTAATACTTTAGTAATGGAAATAAACTCATTGTATCTGTTAGAAGTCTGTTGCTGACTTCTTGATGACCTCTTGATAAAGTATGTTACAAATGAATGATTACATGAGTTGTTTTTATCCTTGCAGTTAGAGAGAAAAAGGAACTTATGTGATGTCGCAAAGCGAGGTCAGAAGAGTTGATGTCCAAAACAACTTATCAAACCATTAAAAATATAATAAAATATAAAATAAATAATAAGGAATGAAAATGTTTGTATATGATCATATGAATTGCTTTTGTGCAAAAGAGTTGTAAAGATTGAATATGATTCCAAAAGAAAGTATGCTGTATTGCAAATTGTGTTACTAGCTGTGTTGCCAAATGATGTTTCTACTGCACGCATGTGGTTTCAACCACAGGAAAGAACAAAAAGTTAACCGACATGTGCTGACTGAAGATAACACCTGAAGAATGGAGCCCAGGAGAGAAGTCCTGACCGCACCTTCCCCAAACCAGTAGCCTGAGGTCGCAGAAACCAGAAGTCGCAAATCTTGCTCAACTGTAGTTGCAAGACCTGTTTATGATTGCTCAACTGCTTATGCCACGTATGCTGACAACCGCACCTGTATGACGTCCTAATAAAAAGAACGAGAGTGCAGCCAGAGTTTAGTGCAGTTTGGAGATTGTTAGAATAGTTTGTCTCTGTGCTGCACTCCTCGCGAGCATTTACAATTGAATTCTACTCTCTGACTCTTATTTGACTGTTGTGTCTTTCTCTGTTACAGTTTTATGATGTTTAGGTGGTTTTAAACCTAACAACTTGACTTTTCAATCGGTGGTCAGTTAGGGGTCAATTGAAGAATTACACAGAGGTCAAAATAAAAAGATGCTCCAATCATATTGAAAAATATTCCACATTATCTGCCTGATCATAAAGATTCCAAAAAGGTATGGTTTGGACTATCTGTGACTGACTTCTATGTAGTTATGGGATAAAAACAGGAAGAATGGTGACAAAGGTCAGTTTCATTTTGTACAGGGGTCAAAAGTTAAAGTTGCTCCAATTTTGGTAAAAAGTGATGCAAATTATTGGTTGAGCTAATAGGATTAATAAATGGAATAGTTTTGACAGTGTTGAATGTTTGGTCTCCAAAGTAAAGGTCAAACAAGGTCTACATCTATTGGATTCTATGACATGTGACATACGTTACCCCGTAATGTGATAAGTAAGGATGATATATGGCCCAAACTATTCCTAATTAAAACTGTGTTGTTCCAGTCTTGTTGTTGGACCCTCGTTTACAAACTTACACTTAAAACATGTTTAAGGTCCATTTTCTTTCCTGTATGTGGCATGTATGTTTTTATGATGGTATTTTTACACTTCTTAAATCCCTGTATTAGTCTCACTGCATCAGTCTCTCCACATTTGTCTCAGTGCATTAACCTCACCACATTAATCACACTGCATTAATCTCACATATTAATCTCGCTGCATGAGTCTCACTACACTAGTCTAACTATAATAATCTTGCAGCATTAAGCCTGGTTCACATGGCAGGATTTTAAAATTATCTGTAGGTTTCCAAAACCTGACAGACCACACATGTGGAGATAAAAAAAAAAAAAAATCATAGATCTAACAGGTTTGGTTGTACAGTGTGTGGTGTTCAGCCACACGGTAAAGACAACACCACCACACACGAACAGATTTCACACACGAATATTCTCAGGTCAGACAGGAAATCTTGCAAAATCTCTCGAGATTAAACGTGACTTCAGAGTAAACAAACGGAGACACTTTGTGGACTATTTAAAACAGAGGGGGAAAAAATGACACAAAAAGAAAAGGCGTTCTTTAAAGGAGTGGAGACAGCGCAACCACCGGACTTCTGATAAATCAGAACAGCTGTTTTGATTCTATTTTCCGCTCCGTGCTTTCTGATTGGCAACATGTCACAATCAGCAGGCTGCGTGCTTGTTTGTGGTCGGGGGACACAACACACTGCAAAATAGGGCCAAGACAATCCAACATGTTGAATATCCCCGATTTGCGATCGGAGCGCCCCTGATGTCCTTCTGAGCAGATCAGAGCGCTCTTAACACACCACACACAGCAGGAATATCTGATAAGATTATCTTTAGCATCATCACGATTGTCAGGGCGTCCTTAAGACTGTCGGAAGGGAAAGATCGGGTCCGATATCAGCCTAATTATCCTTCCGTGTGAACCCGGCACTAGTCTCACCGCATTAGTCTCACTGCATTTATCTCACTGCATTAATTTTACTGTATTAATCCTGCTGCATTAATCTCACTGTATTAATCCTGCTGCATTAATCTCACTGTATTGCATTAATGTCGCTGTATTACACTCGCTGCACGAATCTCGATGCATTGATCTCATTGCATTGATCTTTCTGCATTAATCTCACTGTGTTAAACTTGCTGCACTGATCTTGCAGCATTAATCTCATTGTATTAATCTCGCTGCATTAATGCTGCTGCATTAATCTCACCTCATTAATCTCACTGCATTAGTCTCACCACATGAATCTCGCTGCGTTAGTCTCACCGCTTTAGTCTCACTGCATTAATATGTCTTCATTAATCTCCCTGCATTCGTCTTGCTGCATTAATCTCACTACAATAATCTCACTGTATTAATCTTGCTGCATTAATCTCACTGCATTAGTCTCACCACCTTAGTCTCACTGCATTGATCTCACTACATTAATCTTGTGTCATTAATCTCGTTGCATTAATCTCACTGTATTGATCTTGCTGCATTAATCTTGCTACATTAATCGCACTGCATTAGTCTCACCACATTAGTCTTGCCACATTAATTTTGCTTCATAAATCTCACTGCATTAGTCTCACCGCATTACTCTCCCTGCATCAATCTCACTGCATTATTGTCGCCACATTAATCTCACTGTATTGATCTTGCTGCATTAACCTCACTGTATTGATCTTGCCGCACTAATCTTGCTGCATTAATCTCACTGCACTAGTCTCACCGCATTAATCTCGCTTCTTAATCTCCTTGCATTCGTCTTGCTGCATTAATCTCATTTCATTAATCTCACTGCAGTAATCTCACTGCATTGATCTCACTGTATTAATCGCACTGCATTAATCTCACTACATTACATTAATCTCACTGTATTACTCTTGCTGCACTAATCTTGCTGCATTAATCTCGCATTGCTCTTGCTGCATTAGTCTCACCGCTTTAGTCTTGCTGCCTTAATCTCGCTACATTAATCTCCCTGCATTAGTCTTGCCGCATTAATCTCGCTTCATTAATCTCACTGCGCTAATCTTGTTGCATTAACTGCACTGCATTATTCTCGCTGCATTATTCTTACTGCATTAGTCTCAACGCATTTATCTCATTGCATTAATCTCACCACATTAATCTCATGTATTAATCTTGCCACGAGTCTCACTGCAATCGTCTAACTGTACTAATCTTCATCTCGCATTAATCTCTCATGTCTCTTGCTGCATTAGTCTCACCGCATTAGTCTCACTGTATTAATATCACTTCATTAATCTCACTGCATTAATCTCGCAGTACTAATCTTGCTGTATTAATCTCGCTGCACTAATCTCAATGTGCTGATCTCACTGCATGAATCTCACTGTATTGACCTTGCAGCATTAATCTCACTGTATTAATATCACTACATTAATATCACTATTTATCTCACTGTATTGATCTTGCTGCACTAATCTCATTGTATTCATCTTTCTGCACTAATCTTGCTGCATTAATCTCGCTGCATTAGTCGCACCACTTTAATCTCACTGCATTAATCTCGCTTCATTCATCTCACTACATTAATCTCGTAGCACTAATCTCACTTTATTAATCTTGCTGCATTATTCTTGCTGCATTAGTCTCATCACTTTTGCCTCACTGCATGAATCTCACTTCATTAATCTCCCTGCATTAGTATTGCCGCATTAATCTCGCTTCATTAATCTCACTGCATTAATCTCACTGCACTAATCTTGTCGCATTAATCTCATTGTATTCATTTTGCTGCACTAATCTTTCTACATTAATCTCGCTGCATTGGTCTCACCGTTTTCGTCTCGCTGCATTAATCTTGCTTCATTAATCTTACTGCGCTGTTCTCGCTGCATTAATCTCACTGCATTAGTCTCAACAGATGAATATCACTGTACTAATCTCACTGCGTCAATCTTGCTGCATTATTGTCGCTGCCTTAGTCTCACCACATTAGTCCCACTGCATTAACCTCACCACATTAGTATCACTGCATTAGTCTCAACACATTAATCTTGCTGCATTATTCTCAACGTATTAATCTCACTATATTAATCCCACCACAATAGTCTCACTGCATCAGTCTTACCGCATTTATCTAACTACTTTAATCTCACCACACCCTGCATTAATCTCATGTATTAATATCGCCACCCGAGTCTCATTGATCATTGATCATTGATCTCACTGCACTAATCCCACTGTATTAATCTTGCCGCATTAACCTCACTGTATTCAGCTTGCTGCACTTTTACTCTTTGACTAAAGTTTGAGTACAAAGTCTGCGTCTCAGTCCGTCTGCCTGAGTGCTGGGCCCAGGAGTCAAAGCCAAACATGGCTGTTCAGACCGCACTCCTAATCTCTTTGAGCCAAATATGTCATTTAAAACCAAAGTACATGAAGACTGGAAGTAAGAACATGCTTTAACTCCACTTATCTGATTAAATATTCAGAAGGCAGCGTGGCACAACATTTGAAAAGACCAAAACCAGTGAGGGAGACACGTTGTCCTGAGGTGCAGCTTCAGCTGTTTGGAGAGAAAATTTCTTCTCCTCCCAGATGTTGCAGATTCTCATCTTCATGAAATATAGATCTGATTTGCTAAAAGGACTGTAAGCTGACGTGACAGCTGGTTTTCCTCCTCAATGCCCACTGAAAAACACACCGGGCGCATATTCCTCCATACTGTGTGTCCCTGGTCCTCGAAAAACCTGAGGACGAGGAAACCAAAAAACTGTTTCTGTCAAATAATAAAAGGTCCAAATCACACTGTAATTCTTAGTAACCATAGCAACAGTACAAAAAAGACCTCCCCCATGGTCCCCTTAGGGGTAAACTCCAAACCAAATTCCAATCCTGACTCCACACTATGGGAGCCCAGCTGTTCCAGAATAAGGTCACATCCGTCAACTTACAGACAACAGCGGGACAAATATGCATTCATTTTGAAGAAATTATTCAAAACATCCAAAACCCTTGGATATCACGCTGGAATAAAAATTGTAAAATATTCTTGGATCCACCACCATCTGAGCTCAGATTTCTTCAATCATATCACGTTTTTTGCCGTCTGCGTGTTCCGTATTGATGGATTATGCAAAGGTTGCTCATTCGATCATGAGTTTGATGCCACTAATCACACAAAAGCACCTTCAAAAGCATTATTTATGAACCAGGTTTGCGAAATGTGAACAAAGAGCTGTAATATCGTTTATGGCATTGAAGAGGTGTGCAAGACTGCAGCTTTTGATGTGACCGGCAAAACTTAACACCAGATTCGGATTCAGCACGCCTAAATTACCCAAAATCCACTGAAAAACTCCATGCAAGAAAAACTGTGTTGACCAGTGTTATTGATGATTTGTTTCTCATTACACCATGTTCCACTGAAATATGTTCATTAGTTTTTGTGCAATCCTGAAAACAATCAGAAAATTGTGGGAAAAAAATCTTGGTAGACGTAAGAATTATGAGAAGATTAAATTTATCAAGAAGGAGTTGTATTGTGTGTTTGTGGATTTAGAGAAAACCTACAATAAAAAAGTTGTGGTATTCTATGAGTTAGGCTGGAGTGGCAGAGATGTATGTGAGGGTGGTGCAGGACATGTATAAGGACAGTGTGACAGCTGTGAGATGTGCAGTAGGAATGACAGATTTGTTTAAGGTAGAGGTGGGAATACATCAAGGATCAGCTCTGAGTCCTTTGTTGTTGGCAGTGGTGATGGACAGGTTGACTGATGAGATCAGACAGGAGTCTCCATGGACTCTGATGTTTTCAGATGACACTGTTATCTGTAGTGAGAGTCGACAGCAGGTTGAGACGAGTCTGGAGAGGTGGAGATATGCTCTGGAGAGAAGGGGAATGAAAGTCAGTCAGACCCATACTGAGTCCATGTGTGTGAATGTAATGGAGAGTGTGATAGAGAGGGCAAGGAAAGAGCTTTATTGTGAAAGAGAAATGCCACCTCTGATTATTACAGGGACAAGCTCATGTTAAAGTTCACACCTGTTATTGAGAAGGTGTTTAGAAACAAAACTTGTCCATAGCAAGTTCAATCAGATGTGAAAAAATCCCCTTAAAGTGATGATGACTGACAGCACTTAAAGTTCACAGTCTGTTTACTCACAAGTGAAGATAACAAACAAAAAAAAAAAACCCTGACATTTCAACAGTTTGGTCAGACATTTCAATAACGTTGCTGAATGATGCCGATTTCTCGGTGACTGCGTTGTCTGTCAAGATTGTTCAGTAGCCACGCCCCCTGTCCAACAGCGCGCCCAAAGAGTCCGATGGGAAACGTCGCTGCACTAACAAGAAAGACTGGCCGTTATTATTCACTCACTACTGACGTTCATCTTTCAGCAGGACAATGACCCTAAGCACACAGCCAAGATATCAAAGGAGTGGTGGCTATCAAAGGCACTACTGCCTCACAGCGAGAAGGTCATGGGTTCAATTCCCGCCTGTAGCCTTTCTGTGTGGAGTTTGCATGTTGTCCCCGTGTTTCTGTGGGTTTCCTCCGGGTGATCTGGTTACCTCCCACATCCAAAGACATGCAGGTTTGGAATCTTTAAATTGTCTGTAGGTGTGCGAGTGGGCGTGGATGTGTTTGTTTGTCTGTTTGTGGCCCTGTGACAGACTGACGTCCTGTCCTGGGTGTACCCCGCCTCACACTCTATGACTGCTGGGATAGGCTCCAGCCCCCCGCGACCCTTAATTGGACTAAGCAGTTGAAGATGAGTGTGTGTTTTCTCACCGTTGAAAGTGACGGTTCTGATGTAGTTGAGCAGCAAGCGGCCCTCCACAGGGTCCATGTTGCTGCAGACACCGTAGCTGCCGCGGCACAGATCCTGGTGCATGTTGTGCAGCGCGTGAGCGACGGCGTAAACGGCATCGATCACAAACTGAACCTTCCCCTCCTGCTCATAGGATGAGTCCCGCCCAATCCTCTCTTCTCCTGCAGGAAGGTCACACAAACAATCAACAACTGCTGCCGGCGTGACGCCGGCCACGAAGACCTTTGGAGCAGGCCGCTTCGGCGTGGGCTTGAGCCTGAGAGATCCAGACTTACCGGTGCATTTCTTCTTGTCTGGGTCCAATTTGATTCCCGGTCTGGTCAGCTTACACCTGAAGTCGTCCTCCCAGAACTCAGCGAACCAAATGTTCCGGCGATTGTTCTCCAGAGAGCGAGACATGAAGTACTGATCAAAGCCTGCAGAACACACAGGGAACCTCGTAAACACCAAGCCAGCTCCGGTTCATTACCACAGCATGTTGCAACTTACCATCTATGGAAGCTCGTTTGGGAAGGATGGTGACCGCGCCTTCTGCGACATCTTCCAGCTCTGTTACCGGTGAACTTTTGGCTCCCCAGCTGTCTGACCCCACAAACAGGAAGTGACCCGTTAGGTTGGCTCGCTTCGCTGCTTCCAGGACCTGCCTATCCGGGAAAAGGGGAGGAACTTAAGAGGGCATGCATCAGTGTGAGAGCTTGTTTAAGACGATTCCTTTGGCGTTACCTTAAAATGCGTCTTACACTGAAATCAGTTGTAATTGCAGAGACAAAGTAAGTCATAAATTTTTACATTCAACACGTGCAAAGTGGGAACACAACAATAACATAAAAGGTTTAGTTTATTAACTGTTGAGGTCAGAAATCTCACTCATCTGAGCATCCAATTCTCCACTCTGCCCATGATGCTACGTATTGACAAGGTCAAGAAGAATAAAAATCAGCTGTCTTGGTTTGTCACAGTATATAGGCCTGCTGGCCCATACTCTGAATTCTTAGATGAATTTGGTGAGTTCATCTCTAACCTGTTAACTAGTGCAGATAATGTTCTGATTATAGGTGATTTCAACATTCATATAAATAAGCCTTCTGATCCCTTCTGCAAATCATTTATGGAAATTGTGGATGCTTCAGATTTCAGCAATGCATTCAGGACTTGAAGCACATTAGCGGAAATACCCTGGATTTGGTTCGTGCACATGGTACTGCTGTCACAAATATCGACATCATGCCTCTTGCATCGGTGGTCTCTGATCACTCACTTATTAGGTTTACAATTTCGCTGCTTGTTTAGTGGAACAACAACCTTATTTATCACTGCGGTGATGCATCACCTCCTCAACTACGACTGAACGTGAAGCTAGACTGCCTGATATCCTCCCGTTTGGAAAATGCCCGACAGTCTTGTAGATAGTTTAAACTCACCATTCAAAACTACACTTGACATGATTGCGTCACCTATATTAACCCCCCCCCCCCCCCCCCAAAAAAACACTGTCACGTTGGTTCAATGGTTATTTGCGTGACCTCAAGCATAAGGGAGTCACTTCCAATTGTGTTCAAACCCCACCCCTGCCACATTTCTCCATGTAATGTGGAGTTGCATCAGGAAGGGCATCCGGCATAAAACTTGTGCCAATTCAACATGCAGATCCACCTGTGGTGACCACGAGTAAAAACAAGGGAGCAGCTGAAGGGACTTTCTTTTTTCTTTTTTTTTTAAAAAGGGAGTAGCTCCTGATTCTGTTTGGCAGTTATGCTAAGTTGCTAGCTGCCTGCTGTCGGCCATCAGGGCTACATCTATTATTCATCCGTGGTGCCTTTGTTTTGAGAAGGCAACCGGTGTTTGACTGTTTTAATGTGACTTTTTTTTTTCTCTTGTTCTCTTCGACATTGGTTGCTGTGACTATATATATATATATATATATATATATATATATATATATATATATATATATATATATATATATATATGTCTTCGGTGCTTTTCTTTACCTGTTTAATAAGACTTTTAATAAGACTTTTAATAAGACTTTTGTTTGCACTTTTTGGTGACATTCCGGCTTAATTATTACTACATTTATTATTGTGCAGTTTTACGCAGTAAATCATTGTCACAATTCCAACGTCCACGTAGCTGTAAATTGTTGATTGTCCAGTATTAGATTAGCTCTAGGCGTGAGAGCTAATTTCTATTCCAGGGAGTACTGCGTGCTTCCTATTTAGGGGGGATGCTTCAGCCAAACAACACCCTCCAGCAGGGGACGACATTGGAGTCACCAGTTTCAAGTGTAAAGGGCTCAACAATCCAATTAAACAAAGTAAAGTATTGAACCATCTTCATCACATGGCATTCACATCATTTTTTTTTTAACAAGAAACTCATCTCAAAGTTTGGGGTCATTCAAAGTTGAAGAAGGGATGTGTAGGGCAAACTTATCATTCCCGTACAAATCAAGGGGTGTGGCTATTTCGTTACATAAATATGTCCCTTTTGCACATTCAAAAACTATTTCTGATTGCTGAAGTATGCAAAAACTAAAGGACGTACTACTGAAACAATACATAAAATCTGGGCTGACGACTGATAGACAAAATTTCACTCGTGCGCGCAATAAAGCTATACAAACTATTAGAAAAGCAAAAGCAAGATTTTTTTTGTATCATTTATAGAAAACACAAAGGGCAATGGATGAAAAACATGACAAATTTTAAATAAATTATTGGATAAACACAAAGAATGTGAAAATAGAACCCCAGAATTGGTTGTAAACAACATCCCAATCAGGGACCCTATGATGGTAGCACGTGCTTTTAACAATTATTTTATAGATAGCATAAATGAAATCTCAAGCCTTTTTAAACCACCCACGATTTTGAATCAACCATTAAAGGAGGATCAGCCAGTTTTTCAGTTGCAAACGATAACAGAGTCTGCAGTAGCAAAGGTTATTGCAGTACTCAAAAGCTCCAAAGCAAAAGATGTCAACAACATCAACACCAGCTTCTTAAAGGCCCACTCTGATGTGTTGGTGCAACCCATCATGTTTTTAGTTAATCAGTCAATTACACAAAAGAAATTTCCATCGTCTTGGAAGGAGGCTAATGTGACACCAATCCACAAATCCGGACTTAAATCACAGGCTGCCAACTATCGGCCAATTAGTATCCTGCCAATAGTATCTAAAGTCGCTGAAAAATGGATAGCAAATCAGCTAATTGAACACCTTAACAAAAGTCACACGACACTACATGAAATGCAGTTTGGGTTTCGAGCTAATCACAGCACAGAGACTGCAAATTCCTTTTTTATCGAAAAGATTAAACATCTACTAGATAACAACTCTGTGTAGGAGCCGTATATTTAGACTTAAAGAAAGCATTTGACATCAAGCTCTCTTGGCTAAACTTTCACATTTTAATTTTTCGGAGGATACTATTATTTGGCTCTACCTCCTCTGAGGAACTATTTTAACAGGAAAAGTAACAATTAAATTAACACCAGATCCTCCGCTAGGGGTGATTGCGAGATCAAATTTAGAAAAATTGCCTTTGCTCAAAATGTACTCTCTATTAGGGGCAGTAGCACATGGAATACTCTGCCAACGACAATCAGGTTCAGCCCCACATTTGCTTTATTCAAGACACAGCTTAAAACATGGCTGAAAGATAACCAAACCTGTAATCATGACGAGTTAAAGACATGTGAGAACAATATACTTTCATATACACGCACACAACAACACATAGGTAAGCTTATGCACACCAGCACTTTAAAGAGATACTGCAGTTGTATCTAGCACTTTACTATCGCAACAAAACACTTTAATTCAGCACCTTATAATAAAACTGACTGTACCTGTACACACCTGCAACTGAATTCTACCTCAGTACTTTCCTGCACATAGGCCTGCACTTTATACTGCCACAACAGCATTTTAACCTCCATCTTGATCGGAACAGATAATTTCCCCTTTATATGGCTCTGGGTTATATTCAAATATGACAGTGTATTATATTGTAAATTATCAATGTGTTTTTATGCTTGTTAAATGCTCTGTGCTTTATATTTTATATCTGGGGACTATGGATGGAAATTAGCATTATGCTACATCTGGCATATTTAGGTTAAATTGTGCACCATATATATATATATATATATATATATATATATATATATATATATATATATATATATATATATATATATATATATATAAACAATTGTACATTCATTAATATGCATTGCCCCTGTCAAATAAACCAAGAATGAAATGAAATGAAATCCCAGTGGTAGAGTTATGATGATGATGCTTTTTTAAACATTTCTTTCTAACTCCTCCTGATATGTCATTATACTGTCTAATCTTGGGGGGAGACTTTAATTGTTGGCTTGGCCCTCAGCTGGATTGCTCTGCTCCCAAAGTTTGAGTACCATCAAAGTCCACTAAGGTCCACCAGTCCTTCATGGAGGAATTCACCATTTCTGATGCCTGGTGCTTTTTGAATCCCTCTAAAGGGGGATATTCCTTGTTGTCCCATGTTCATCATACTTCCACCCACATTGATTATTGTCTGATTGACCACAGATTACTTTCATTTGTGTCTGCATGCAAATATGATGCTATTGTTTTATCGGATCATTTTTTTTTCTATGAATATATGCTTTAGAGAGTTTACTGCAGCACATCCACCATGGCGTCTTAATACCCATTTACTTTTAAATGAGGATTTTCTTAACTTCGTCTCACTACAAATTGATTTCTTTGTGATCGTGGCGTGTCAGCTTCACTGCTGGGAGTTAGGGTTAAAGGCTCAGGGGGAGGTTATTCCCTACAAAGGATGTGAAGGAAAAACTAGAAAAAATAAACTTTTTAAATTGGTACAACGTATATCCCAACTCATATAATCTACGCTACCTCCCAATCCACAGAGACTTTTAACGAGCGTCTCCCTACAGGCAGAATTCGATATTCTCACGACGCGTCGGACCCCTGAACACCTACTCCAAATGAGATCCCAGTTTTATGGACATGGGGATAAGGCCAGCAAGTTATTAGTACATCGGTTACGCCGGACATCAACTTCCTATCAGATTCAAACAAAATCAGGTAACATTACTGAACCTTTAGAAATTAACAATGTATTTAAAGAATTTTATACTTCTCTGTACTCATCTGATCAAGGCCCTGCTACTTATTTTAACGGGGTTCTTTTTGTAATGTGGACATCCCCTTGGTTGATCGATCAGCTGCAGAAGATTTGGAGAAGCCAATTACTTTTGCTGAACTTAATGCAGCTGTATTGTCTTTACAAAGTGGGAAGTGCCCTGGGCCAGATGTCTAGTCCCCTGAATTGTTTAAAAAAGTTCTAGCACAAGCTGGTCCCCTTATTACTGGAAATGTCTAATGAGTTGTTTAAGTCTGGTCCCCTCCCTCAAGCTCTTAATCAAGCCTCTATTTCTCTCATCCTAAAAAGGGCAAAGATCATCTTGCCTGCACTTCCTACCACCCAATAAGTCTATTGCATGTTGACTAAGTTGTTATACAAGTTACTGGCCTTATGGCTGAAATCTATTCTCCCCACTATTATCTCCTCGGAATAAACTGGGTTCAACATGCTGTATAATGTTTCCCATCTAACACACAAGAAGCCGTGATATCAGTGGATGCTGAAAAGGCGTTCAATAGAGTCGATTGCAAATGCCATTTTTACACCTTAGGGAAACTTGAATTCGGGAACAGTTTTATTTCATTGATCAGGTTGCTCTATTCTGCTCCACAGGACTTTGTTAGCACAAATAATATCCAATCAGAAAACCTTTGTTTTTGTAGCTCTACGAGACAAGGCCGTCCTTTAAGCTCTTTATTGTTTGCAGTCGCTATTGAACCTCTCTCAACAGCCCTTCAATATAACCCTCACATTACAGACATACTTAAGAACAATGTAGAACGTAAGGTGTCTCTTTATGCGGATGACTTCCTGTTATATGTCTCCAATCCGCCCGCCTCAGTCTCAGCTGCCTTCCCACTCTTCAAGAATTTGGTCAAATATCTGGACACAAATTGAACTAAACAAGAGTGAGATATTCCCCATCAGCTCAGCAGCTAAGAATTACACTCTACACAGTTTACCTTTTTAAAAGTTGCAGATAATAGCTTTACATATCTTGGAGATGAAGTCGCACAAAAATTTGAAGATCTCTACAAAGCTAAGGTTGTTTGTTGACCTGAATCCAGGAAGATTTTGAATGCTGGTCTCTGCTTAATCTGTGTTTAACTGTACGTGTCAGTGCTGTTAAAATGAATGTTCTCCCTTGGTTTTCATACCTGGTTCAATGTATACCACTTTTCCTCCCTCGGTCCTTGTTCTGTAAGTGGATAACCCGATCCTGGAGTTTATTTGGAATAAGAAGGTCCGTAGGCTACATAGTGCTTGCAAGGCCTAAGCTGATTGGAGAACCGGCTTTACCAAACTTCAGGTTCTACTACTGGCCACCAATATCAGGATTCTTAAATACTGGCTTCAGTACGAGGCCTTTGATCCTCCTCCAGCGTGAGGAAACTCTATCAGTCCAGTGACTTTAAAGGCTGTATTGTACTCGCCTGTCCATTCTTCCACTGTTTGTTTTATGAAAATGTGATTGACAAAACTTCAGTTAAGATCTGAGTTCAGTTTAAGTGCTATTTTAGGCTAGTCATTTTCTATTTACGCACCATCAGCAGCTAATCACACCTTCCTTGCCTCCCTCTTTAGGGGACAGTGCTTTCTTGAGGTGGGCATACATTGATAATGTCTTTGCTTCTTTTCAGCAACTGCCAGACAGATTTTTAATCCCCAAGGAACTTTTTTTTTTCTTTTTTAGATATTAACACGTAGGTAGGTTTGTTCGTGACAAATTTCCCATTTTACCTAATGACTCTGTTTTAGATGGTTTTCTGACACGCTCCCAAATCTGAAAGCCTCAGTTACACATTTACAGTCAAATTAATCTCTTTTTTCCAGAGCCACTGAACTCTACAAAGTCACTCTGTGAGGAAGATATGGGGGTGGTTGGTTATATCTGAGGAACACTGGATAGACATCCTAAAATCTGTCCTCTATTCATCCAAGACACGGTCTTGTTGAAGACTGATGAGGACGTGTCCCCTGCTTTGATAGGCATCTGCAGTCCCCTGCAGATCAGATGCATACATTCTGGCTTTGTCCATCCCTACATAATTACTGGACAGAGATGTTTAACACCCTGTCAGAGGTGACGGGGGGAGGAGAGGTGGAACCAAATGTGGTGTGCTCTCTGTTCATGTTTGTGTCCAGATGTTAATGTTCTTGGTGTCCCCTGTCTGTATCTCTGGTCAGTCCTTTGTCTGTGTTAATTGTCATTGTCTTTTGTCTGTGTCCTTTTGTTAGGATTTGCTGTGTGCTTTTTTGTCTTTAGATTCTGTCTGTATCTTTCTGTTTGTATTCCTTGTGTTCTTGCACCTGTCTTTGCCAGTCATCCGTGGGTGTCATCTTTGTGGTCTGTCCCCTGTTTGTGTCGGTGGTCTGTTTTGTCATTGTCCTTGTGATCTGTCCTCTGTCCATGTCTCTGTGTTTTGTGGCATTGGGTCTTCATTATGTGTTCTTCGGTTTATCATGTTTTGTTTCCCTGTTTGCACTTTGTACACTGTTGAATTCCATGTTTGTTTTTGCCTCTGTGTACTTGGTTTTGTGTTTTGGCTTTGTGATTTCCTTCTTATGTTGTGTTTCATTATCTTTATGTTTTGGTTCTACTCACCCCATGTTCCTGTTTCGTTTTTAGTCACCTTTTGTATATTCAGTTCAGCATGTGTGTTTCGACCCCATCTCCCCCATTTCCGTTCACCCTCCACACCTGCCGCTCGTTTGTTCATTTGTTCCCCTCTGTATTTAATCCTGCACCTTTTCCTTGTTTGTTTGCCAGTTCCTTCTTGGTTCCTTCATGCATGTCATCTGTTTAGTTGTTTGTTTTGTTTAGTTTTGCGTTTTGACTGTTTCTTGTATCATTCTGGTTCGATTTTGTTTCTGTGTTGTTTTGGACTCTCTTTACCCACATCACACTCATGTTGTTTGTTGGACTGGATTTAGATTTTTTGTACGTAGTCTGATCTGTTAGGGGAATTGTGCAAATTTGTCTACAAGCATGAAAACCACACTTGTGGTTTTTGACATGCTTAACCCAAATCTGCTGGGAGTCAAAGCCAGTGGTTCAGTAGGGTCGCCACATTGGACAATTCAAAATGGCCACCACCCCCAAAACAGGCTTTTCAATTACTCTCCAAGAAAAAGTCACATTTGGCATATAATCAGTGGTGGGCACAGTTCCACTAATCCGCTAATTACCAAAGATAATTTTTTTTGTTAGCCGATTAGCTTTTCGGCTAACTTTGAAAACCATCAGTGGACCAATTAACTTCCACTAAATTTAGTTCTGATAACTCCTTTCAGACCACTAATATCTTTTTGCAGGCATAGTGAATAAAGCTTAACAGTTAAAAACATTTGTAAAGCCTGAAATCATACATTTTAGTTCCTGCCTGTTACGTGTTTTGTAGCCAACAGACAGCTACGAGAGGTAGAGCTCAATCCTCAGCAGAGGAGACCTGGCTACCAGAGAGAAAGGAAGAGAAGAAAAAAAGATAATTTATTTTCACAGCCATAGAGTCTTACAGACGTGTAGCAGGAGACATGCACAGCAAGGTAGTTTTGACTCATGGTTAAAATTTTAAACAAACTAATTCCAGACAGGTTATCAACATTAATGTCACCTCTGTCATTTTTACAAAGTGAAAATATCAGCTATATGTTTTAGTTTTAAAGTAATGCACTAATTTTGAAGGTTTGAGCATTTTACAGACACACATGCCAAAACGCACTATGGGAAAATGAGCTTCCTGCCATCAGTGGTTGGTTGGTTTGGTTATATGTAAAAAAAAAAAAAAAACAACAACACACATTACTGTAACGTGTGGTGTTAGTTTTTACAAATAAATCTGTACTCCTGGTAAATTTAAATTCAGCATGTCACAAATTATAAGTGTGTCAGTTATCATGATTGTAAACAAATGTGTACAATCCCTCTTTAAAATCTCCCGAACAGACCAGACTATCACCTGTGTTTTTCACTTTATCTCCCGTTTGCTTGCTGCCTGCATATTTGGGTTCACTCTGACTAAACGTAACAAGTGTATTGTTTTGCAATGTAACAAGAGCGTGCACAACGTAACAAGCGCACTCTCTCTCACTGAATCAAAGAAAGGTGTTTTTGCTTTTGCCACCTTGTTGGCTAGAAGATTAATATTAACCAACTGGAAATCAACTGTACTGCCAATCACTCCCACTGGATTAGAGACATACTCTCTATTTTCTTAAACTGGAGAAAATCGGACTGTCATTATCTGGCTGCTCCAATAAATTCAGGAAAATATGGGGCTCATTTTTTCAGTTTGTTAAAAGAACAGATCACTCACTCATCCTTGACTGAAGCATTTGAAGCAGTTGCTTCAAGTAGTGATATTATGCTGGTGGTGAGGTGGCAAATAAACGGCTGCTCTGACTGATGGTTTCTGTTGCTATTTGATTTGATCTAGAATCTAGATTTGATCTAGATTCTGTTCACTGATGTTTGCTGTTTTCCCTTTAGTTTTTGTTGTGTTCACTTTTGATAGGTTGTCTGGGTATGTAGCAATATGTCAGTTGTATTTTTCTCTTTTTTTCCTTTATTTTCTTGACAGGAAAATCTACACTTTACAACTTGTTATAAATGTTTTGATACAGTTGTATACTTTTATAAAACCCAATAACAAAGTTAACAAAGTAAAAAAAAAATAAGTCGACTGTTTGTGAGGTTATAAATGAATAACTTTCTGCAATATCACACAAATCATTCATATTTACCTGTTTAAAACCAGGTGACTCTCTGCACTTAAATTATCCATGTCTCGTTGTCCATTTGGCCTCCTCATTAAAGATAAAACAACATCCAGTTTGTCCTTGTTGCTGCAGTCAGCAGCAAAAGTTGAAAATTTTTAAGTTTTAATGGCAAATTCCATTGCAGTACACGGCTGCCGCACTCACAGCCCGAGGTGGTGGAATTTTTCAGTCAACCGCTCTTTGAAAATAATGGAACTTCCTGTTTACCATCTGCTGCTTACTGCCGACATGTTAACACAGCATGATGATCAAAGCACAGCAAAAAAAACTTTAAACATCTCTAGAAGTGACGGGGATACACTTTAGCCCAGATGCTATCATGTTCTACTATCATTTTTACCTCAGGGTCATTAGAACATAAAATGTGACGCCATGGCTCCAAGGTTGAAATTGTAACCCTCGCCTTACAAACACTGAGGTGGTGGAGTGTAGCTGTTGTATCTCTGTGCATATTTACCTGATGTCGTCCTCATTAGCAAAGATAATCACTCCTCGAGCATTGCTCGTCTCCATCAGACGTTTGACAATCTTGTCAAACTCGCCATCTGTCGGCTCGCGGGGAATCTTCACCGACTGAGCAATACAAACCCCACCTGAGACCGAAGAAAGAAAAAAAGACACATTTACCCGAGACAATGCAGTGCTGATAAAAAGAACGCAATCAACATAAAAGCATTCAATCTTATTAATGCAAAATATTTTTTCAAATGATCTGCTTCAATTTAAAGAAGAAATCAAATTGATAGCATAATGTAAATTAATAAACAGAAATGAACAGATAAGAGATTGATGAGATAAAAGTGAGATAGTAAGATAAAAACCAGTGATATAATGAGATACATTACAGAAAGTGGTCCCAACAGAGACCTATTTACGACCTCCCTGCAGTAAAACAGAAAAGGCGGCGGTGCAGCAGCGGATCGGAACCTACCAGCCTCTCTGGAGATCTGGATGAAGGCGTCCACGCCGCTCTCACCGTAGTTTCCCTCAGACGCCAGCGTGGAGACGTAGTTCCAGCCCAGAGCTTTGACGATGTCCAGCATGGTCTGAGCCTGGTACGAGTCTGGAGGAACAACCCGCGAGAAGAAGTCATAGCGGTTGTTGTCACTCAGCTCTGGCGCTGTTGAAGCGTAGCTCACCTGAGGGATCTGAAGCAATCAATAATCAATCCAAATCTTCCATCATAGATTTATTACAGATTTATTTCTGCTTGGATAGATTTGTGTAGCTAAAATACACCACAGTTACAACTGAAATCATCTGTGTCAGAATGAGTTACAGCGTCTCCACTCAGGGACTAAGTGATTACACTATTTTACAGAGTAGAAGTTGCACCTGTCAAAAAATGTGTCTTGAAGAGGGAAAAAAACATATACAAGTCACAGCAGAGTAGAAGGAGCACTATTTTTCTGTATGTGGAACTCACTTTTTAAGACAGTGTTTTTGTGGGGGCAAGATTAACAATGGACAGGAACTCAGTGTAGCACATGTGCACACCACAGTCTGTGCCATTACTTAACATAAGGGCTATTAAATTACAAAAAGGCAGACAAATACTGTAAATGTATGTTGGACAGCATAATGGATCTGATTTGATGCAGTTTAGACAAGCAAACAACAACAAAAAACACAAATGGAGACGTGAACAGGCAGCCCTCAATCTGTGTCCTTAGTTTCAATTAAGGACTCTATTTTTGTTGCTTTTGTTGTTTTAAAGAAACCCTCGTACAATCTGAAAAAACCTTGTGACTGTTAGAATGGCCTAAGCAGTGGGTCGCCCCCCTGGGTCTGATCTGCTTGTGGTTTCTTCCTCAATATCACCAGAGGGAGTTTCCATCACCACCGTTGCCTGTGTTCTTGCTCAGAGGGGTTGGTGAGGTTAGACCTTACACATGTGAAGCACCTTGAGGCAGCTTTATTGTGATTTGGTGCTATACAAATAAAATAAATTGAACTGAATTGAACCTGTAGTGGGCGGCACAGTGGCTTAGGGGTTAGCACTGTTGCTTCACAGCAAGAAGGTCATGGGTTTGATTCCCACCTGTGGCCCTTCTGTGTGGAGTTTGCATGTTCTCCCCATGTTTGCGTGGGTTCCCTCTGAGGGCTCTGGCTTCCTCCCACATCCAAAGACACAGTGGTGGGCACAGGTCCGCTAATCCGTTAATTACCAAAGCTAACTTTTTTGTTAACGGATTAGCTTTTCAGCTTACTTTGAAAACTATCAGTGGACCAATTGGCTTCTGCTAAATGTAGTTCCGCTAATTCTCAGTCCACTAAATTTTTTATTTTATTTATTTTTTTGCTGGTAAAGTAACTAAATCTTAACGATCAAAAAACGTTTGTAAACCCTAAAATCATACATATTAGTTCCTGTCTGTTGTGTGTCTACAACAGTCAGGCCGCTGTGAGGTAGAGGTGGGTGGATCAATCCTAATATCGATACCAACACTAGTATTGATATTGAACAATCCTCAGGTAAAAAGATTGATACTAAAGCTTTTTTTCTCTCCCGCACGCACTGACTGCTGCGCACGCAGATTCATCAAGTCTACTCTCTGTCTGTAAGAGCAGCGCTGTGCTGTGTCACACAACACAGAGCAGCACACTCTCCCCCCTCTGGTCTTTTGTTGTTGCGCAGTCACGTGGCTCAGCATCGCCAGCCAATTTTGTTGTGGTGTGTTAATTTTGTTGTATTGTGGTTTGTCAGCCCTCTACCTCAGGAGATTTTGTTTTAATTTGTGTTGAGTGATATTTTTTTAAACAAAAATGTTGATTGTGATAATAAAGTATTTTGTTGTCACGTACAATGTTTGGCGAAATTCTATACTAGGTCTTTTGGATCCTTTGGATCTATGAAGCTTCAATATGAAAAAGTATCGGTATCAGCAATGCTGGGCCTGTATTTACTTGGTATCGGATCAATACCAAAATTCCCGGTATCGCCCACCTCTACTGTGAGGAGCGGGACAGCTGCAGCAAAGAAGTGTCATTTACTTTTCACACACAACAACACAAACATTGGCAGAAGAGATGAAATGCAAGACACTTTTCACCCATGGTCACAACATAACTCTTCACCAAACTGAATACACTACTTGAACTATCAAAACAAAACAAATCTATAACACTAACACTGCTAAACTAACATACAATAAAAATAATAAAAAAAAACTGAACTCCCATAATGCATTGCAGTAGCTTCAGGAACGACTCACCTGTGTTGCATTCAAAGAGACTGGTGAAATCTACACCTTATCATGAGCTTCCCCACCAAAGAAAACCCATGTAAGTTTTGTCTTTACATAAAAATACAGTATTAATTGTCTGTACACTTTAAAAAAGTAAAGATTTGCGTGTACACACAGTCTTTAAAGCAGACACACTGTCGATTGCTGCTGCAATGCATTATGGGAGTTTGGGGTTTTGTTTTATTTTTTAAATTATTGTTATTATAATAATTGCTTTTTGCAGATGATGTGGTCCTGTTGGCTTCATCTGCCTGAGACCTCCAACACTCACTGGATCAGTTCGCAGCTGAGTGTGAATCGGCTGGGATGAGGATCAGCACCTCCAAATCTGAGGCCATGATTCTACCAGGAAACCGATAAATTGTCTACTCCGGGTAGGGAATAAGGTCTTGCCCCAAGTGAAGGAGTTCAAGTACCTCGGGGTCTTGCTCACAAGTGAGGGGACAATGGAAGCATGAGATTGGCCTGAAAATTGGTGCAGCAGGGGCGATGTTGCATTCGCTCTACCGTAATGTTGTGATGAAAAGGAAGCTGAGCCAAAAGGCGAAGCTCTCAATTTACTGGTCAGTCTTTGTTCCTACTCTCACCTATGGTCATGAGGGTTGGGTCATGACCAAAAGAACTAGATCGCTGGTACAAGCGGCCAAAATGGGCTTCCTCAGGAGGGTGGCTGGTGCCTCCCTTAGAGATAAGGTAAGACGTTCAGTCATCCGTGAGGAGCTCAGAGTAGAGTCACTGCTCCTTCATGTTGAAAGGAGCCAGCTGAGGTGGTTCGGGCATCTGGTAGGGATGCCTCCTGGGCGCCTCCCTAGGGACGTGTTCCAGGCATGTCCATCTGGGAGGAGACCCCGGGGAAGACCCTGTACTACGTGGAGAGATTATATCTCCACACTGGCCTGGGAACACCTAAAGATCCCCCAGTCAGAGGTGGTTAATGCAGCACAGGAAAGGGAATTCTGGGGCCCCCTGCTAGAGCTGTTGCCCCAATGACCCGATCCCGGAAAAGCGGTTGAAGGTGAGTGAGTGAGTGAGTGAGTGATAGGTTATTGTAATGCATGTTGGTTTAGCAGTGTTGTTAGTGTTATAGATTTGTTGTGTTTTTGTAGTTCAAGTAGTGTCGTTAGTTTGGTGAAGAGTTATGTTGTGACCATGAGTGAAAAGTGCCTTGCGTTTGATGTCTTACGCCGCTGTCTGTGTTGTTGTGTGTGAAGTCAATAAGACGTCTTTGCAGCAGCCAGCAGGGTGCATAAAGACAAAAGCTCTGGCACGTTCTTTCACGCAGCTTGCTACACTGTATAATATAGAGATAAACTGTCTTTTTTTGAGAAAAATGATGACAGTGTTTGGGAAATATTTATTTATTTATTTATTCATGTGTTTGTTTTGGGTTTGTGATCATCTTTGAATTTACTCAGAAGCCCCTGCGATGCTTAAACTTGAAACTAACTCATCAGTAGCCGACAGTGTACTGAGTCAATACTAAAAGTTAGCAGTTAGCTGGAACTTCCACTAAATTTTTTAGCAGTTTATTGGTTTAGTGTTATAAAAGGTGACTTTTCAGTTACCGGATTAGTGGTTATCATCATCATCAATTTTATTTATATAGCGCCAAATCACAACAAACAGTTGCCCCAAGTCGCTTTATATTGTAAGGCAAGGCCATACAATAATTATGTAAAACCCCAACGGTCAAAACGACCCCCTGTGAGCAAGCACTTGGCGACAGTGGGAAGGAAAAACTCCCCTTTTAACAGGAAGAAACCTCCAGCAGAAACCAGGCTCAGGGAGGGGCAGTCTTCTGCTGGGACTGGTTGGGGCTGAGGGAGAGAACCAGGAAAAGACATGCTGTGGAGGGGAGCAGAGATCAATCACTAATGATTAAATGCAGAGTGGTGCATACAGAGCAAAAAGAGAAAGAAACACTCAGTGCATCATGGGAACCCCCCAGCAGTCTAAGTCTATAGCAGCATAACTAAGGGATGGTTCAGGGTCACCTGATCCAGCCCTAACTATAAGCTTTAGCAAAAAGGAAAGTTTTAAGCCTAATCTTAAAAGTAGAGAGGGTGTCTGTCTCCCTGATCTGAATTGGGAGCTGGTTCCACAGGAGAGGAGCCTGAAAGCTGAAGGCTCTGCCTCCCATTCTACTCTTACAAACCCTAGGAACTACAAGTAAGCCCGCAGTCTGAGAGCGAAGCGCTGTATTGGGGTGATATGGTACTATGAGGTCCCTAAGATAAGATGGGACCTGATTATTCAAAACCTTATAAGTAAGAAGAAGAATTTTAAATTCTATTCTAGAATTAACAGGAAGCCAATGAAGAGAGGCCAATATGGGTGAGATATGCTCTCTCCTTCTAGTCCCCGTTAGTACTCTAGCTGCAGCATTTGAATTAACTGAAGGCTTTTCAGGGAACTTTTAGGACAACCTGATAATAATGAATTACAATAGTCCAGCCTAGAGGAAATAAAAGCATGAATTAGTTTTTCAGCATCACTCTGAGATAGGACCTTTCTAATTTTAGAGATATTGCGCAAATGCAAAAAAGCAGTCCTACATATTTGTTTAATATGCGCTTTGAATGACATATCCTGATCAAAAATGACTCCAAGATTTCTCATAGTATTACTAGAGGTCAGGGTAATGCCATCCAGAGTAAGGATCTGGTTAGACACCATGTTTCTAAGATTTGTGGGGCCAAGTACAATAACTTCAGTTTTATCTGAGTTTAAAAGCAGGAAATTAGAGGTCATCCATGTCTTTATGTCTGTAAGACAATCCTGCAGTTTAGCTAATTGGTGTGTGTCCTCTGGCTTCATGGATAGATAAAGCTGGGTATCATCTGCGTAACAATGAAAATTTAAGCAATGCCGTCTAATAATACTGCCTAAGGGAAGCATGTATAAAGTTTCTCTTTGTGATTTGGCGCTATATAAATAAAATTGATTGATTGATTGATTGATATATGGCCCGGCCATAAATGGAAAGGACCGGTGTCCTGTCCAGGGTGAACCCTGCCTCACGCCCTATGACCGCTGGGATAAACGCCAGCCCGCTGTGACCCTTAATTGGAGTAAGAGGTTGAAGGTGAGTTAGTGAGTGAGTGAACGAACCTGTGGTGTGTGCAGTAAGGACTATTAAATTCCAAAATAAGCTAGGCAAACAAATAAATGTGCCAAGGACAAAAGATTGTGTGCTATTTTATCACAAATGTACATGGATTGCTGACCCATAGTGTTGGAAACACAACAACAAAAACATATCCATTTGATTTTTTATTTATTTATTTTAATCAGCTCTTTAATTTGGGATTTTTTTGTATTGTTGTATCACACCTTTATTACTGGACTTTGTTTTGTTTAGTACACTGAGTCCTGGGAAAGTCTGATATAAACTGTTATTGCTGTTAGTATTATTAAGACTACTATTATTTAAAGAACGTGTGCTTTCTCGGTATATAAGTCACAGAACCTCTCAAATTAGTAAGAAACAAAAAACTGCAACTTACACTCTGGAAAATAAGGACACCAATTCTGAAAGTAATCACAGTATTTTCTGGAGTGTAAGTCATGTTTTTGTTTATTTGTTTTTTTTTACAAGTCTGGGAGGTCCTGCAATTGATAATCGAAAAATTAAATTAATTAATAATAATAACTATTTATATATGATTTCCCAGGAATCATCATCAATTACTTGTTTTGAGGTTTGCTTGTTTTTTACTGTCCAAATTCTCTGATTTCAGCTTCTAAAATGTGAATATTTTTGCTTTGGAGCCGATAAACAAACACACAGGAGAACAGTTTCAGGTCCTGGTGCTGCATCCATGGATGAGTGAGACTGCCCAGACAGACCAGCAGGCCATCCACAACTCCTTAAAGCTAGGTGACACATGTCCATGTCCATGACCTTCTCCATCCACTGGGGTCCTCCACACTGAGACTTCTGTATCCTGGATCATGTCCAGAGAAACTCACCACATGGACTAAATGTGGTGTCTGATGTTCCCTCAGTGTCAGTGATCCTCCTCATCTCAGTCTCACTAAGTAACCATTCATTGGACACAAAGTCATAACAGCGGGACCCAAAGATCTTCCACAGAGACCTGGTACCAAAAACATCCAGTCCTCAACTTAAGACATTGGTTTGACTCAAAGTCTGAAAACCACATAGTCCAGGACCTTAAAGACTTGGACCTCTGTTCTCCTGCAAAGATACCAGCATTACCAAATATCTCTGACCTTTGACCTCATGACTTCATAATATCTTCCAAGGCATCTCAAAGGCTGTGGACCCAGAGACATGAATGTCCCTGCTGAGATCAGTGAATGTCTCCACAAGTTCAACACTTTCTCTGTGTACAGACACACTTCTGATGACGAGTCCAAGGAGTTACTGAAAGAATTGATCTGCCTTGATCCAGGACAATCCCAAACCCTGTCACCCTGTCTCCTCACTCCACTTCTCGAGTTCTTCAATCAGAGTATCCATTGATGATTCCACAAAGATCACAGCATCATCCGCAAATTTGAGGTCACTAAAGCTTTCCTCAACAACAAAGGCACCTAAACTGCTGTTTTCCACAATCTGACCCAACATCCAGTCCAACAGCCAGTCCAACACCCGGTCCAACAGCCAGTCCATGTAAGAACTGAACAGAGAAGGACCCATAACACACCCGTGAGGAATACCAGAATTCAGAGGGAATAAATGAGACTCAACACCTGCTCTGCACAGCACTCACAGTACCCATGTGTCAGCTGGATGACGTCCAGCAACTTATTTTGGATCCTGCAAATTCCAACATACAAACAGGTGGGGCTAAAAAACAAACAAACAAATAAATAAAAACCTAAATAAAAATTATCTCCTTGTTGGAGATAGTAAAATACAAACAAGAACCATAATGCAGCTTTCAGTTACATTGTGATAGTTTTCCTGAATCTGGTTGTGTGAGTGCGCGCGCGCACAAACACACACACACACAGAGAGAGAGAGAGAGAGAGAGAGAGAGAGAGAGAGAGAGAGGATTAGCGTTGTGTAACTGCAGAATCTGTGTCAGAGCTTCAATAAAGTAAAAAACAATCACATTAACCTACAATAGCAAGTGAGCGCGCACAGCGCATTAATGAATGACTCCACATTAATGAGCCCCTAAAAGCAGGCCTTGTTATGACGCTCATCTTCATCATCATCATCATCCTCATCATTACCACACCGACAGACAAACACTCCACTCTGCCCCACTCCACTGTTCAACATTTCAGCATCATGCTGCAGATCCAGAAACGGAGTAAAGGTGATCCCCCACCCCCCCACCACCCTGTCCAGCATCCAAGCATCCCATCAGCCAGACCATAGTCCTCACGGAGGTCACAGCCACCAACGTGCACGTCTTCCTGAAATAAACATGGGAATGCTGCTGGAACCAGACAACAAATACAGGAAGTTTTATAAACAATTACGAAACAAACCAAAATTGGTCAATTCTCGATCCAGACCTCCAGATCAGCAGCACGACAGCTGAATTTGCTCATTTAAAGACCCGGGTCAGATGGGATCTGGTCCACTGCCCACAGAGCAGCACACCAGATCCTGGCACTCTCCTTACGGGTGGTGGGTCAGAGGAGTTATTACCCCAAGTGGAGCAGTTCAAGAAGCTCGGGGTCTTACTCACAAGTGGGGGTAAGTTGGCGCATGACATCTATAGACAGACTGGGCCTGTGCCTGATGTTCTCTGGACACCGTACCTGATGATCAAGGTGAAGAAAGACTTGAGCCAGAGGGTCAGATTCCCATGGAAATGAGATTCCTTGTCAGGTATCTGGACTTACACTCCAGGACGAGGTGAGAAACTCAAATATCTGCTTCTTTTCTCTCAAAAACAGCCAGCTGAGGTGGTTTGGGCATCTGGCTTTTGAAGTGAAGAAGCAGCAGCTCTATTCAGAGTCTCTCCCAGATAGTCAAGCTTCTAGGGGAGGTGATGGTCTAGTGGTTAAGGTGTTGGGCATGAGTCCAGAAGATCATGGGTTCAAATCCCCGCCTGACTGGAAAATCACTAAGGGCCCTTGGGCAAGGCCTTTAATCCTCTATTGCTCCCCATGTGTAGTGAGTACCTTGTATGGCAACAGACATCAGGGTGAATGTGAGGCATAATTGTAAAGCATTTTGAGTGTCTGATGCAGATGGAAATGCAGTCCATTTACCATCTCTTTCTTTACCACAACTACCTGGTACAGCGTCCGTAAAACATCAGATGTTGCCACAATCAGTCAATCGGGCCCATGCTCCAAATTACCCCTACTCATGAACAAGGCCTGGAGATACTTAAACTCCTCCACTTTGGGAAACTTTCTGTGGTGTTTGGAAGCAAAAGACGGGTACATACAGTGAGGTAATTAAGTATTTGATACGCTGTCTATTTTGCAAGTTTTCCCACCTACAAAGAAAGTAGAGGTCTATAATTTTTATCGTAGGTACACTTCAACTGTGAGAGACAATTTTTTTTCATTCATCTTCAACCGCTTTTTCGGGTTCAGGTCACGGGGACAACAGCTCCAGCAGGGGAACTCAGACTTCCTTTTCCTGTGCCACATTGACCACCTCTGACTGTGGGATCCTGAGGCATTCCCAGGCCAGTGTGGAGATATAATCTCTCCACCTAGTCCTGGGTGTTCCCCGGGGTCTCCTCCCAGATGGACGTGCCTGGAACACCTCCCTAGGGAGGTGCCCAGGAGGCATCCTTACCAGATGCCCGAACCACCTCAGCTGGCTCCTTTCAACGTGAAGGAGCAGCGACTCCACTCCGAGCTCCCCACGGATGATCAGACTTCTCACCCTATCCCTAAGGGAGACACCAGCCACCCTCCTGAGGAAGCCCATTTCGGCGGCTTGTACGAGCAATCTAGTTCTTTCAGTCATGACCCAACTCTCATGACCATAGGTGAGAGCAGGAACAAAGATCGCCGAGTAGATCAAGAGCTTCGCCTTGTGGGTCAGCTCCCTTTTCATCACAACAGTACAGTAGAGCGAATGCAATACCGCCCCTGCTGCGCCGATTCTCCGGCCAGACTCATGCTCCATCATCCCCTCACTCGTGAACAAGACCCAGAGGTACTTGAACTTCTTCACTTGGGGCAAGGCCGTATTCCAGAATAGGCAATCCATCAGTTTCCTGCTGAGAACCATGGCCTCAGATTTAGAGGTTATTTAGAGACAGATTTAGAGACAGAAACTAAAAAAAAAAAAAATCAGAAAATCACATTGTATGATTTGTAAATAATTAATTTTCATTTTATTTAATGAAATAAGTATTTGATCACCTACCAACCAGCAAGAATTCTGGCTCTCACAGACCTGTTAATTTTTCTGTTGTGGGCTGGGGTGTTTGGCTGGCTTTGTTTTTGTTTTCTGTTTCTCCCAACAGGTGGTATGCGTTCAGGACTGAGTGACTGACGTGGGGTTGAGTTTGAGGACCTCACCCTGATCACCTGGAGGCTTGTTATCACGTGCAGTTCATCAGGACTCACAGCTGTGGTGCATCTGTCTTGATCAGGGCATGTTGCATTTAAACCTGGAATACAGTGTGTATTTGCCAGAGACTCGACTTTGTGACCAGACGTGTGAGATCGACGTTGGGAGAACAATCTCACTACTACGGATGCAGAGACCGCTCCAGGTTTGACGCCACGGTCTGTGAAAGAGGATTGGGTGAGGTCTCACGCTCTTCAGCACACTTCCTGAGGTATTTTGGTTTTTGTGACTTTCATGAAGTAAAGTCAGTAAATTTGGTGTCCCTCACACCTTGTTATATTGAGCTGTTATGCTATGCTAATCGCCTAAATTGGCTTCTACTGCAGTGGAGTTTTGAACTGAGTTGTTCTGTGCCTGCGGGGAGAGAAGCTGATTTTACATTTAGGCCAGGAAGTGTTTTGCTGATTGTGTGCACCTTTGAGTTGTCTCTCTGTGTGGAGAGTGTTGGACTCACCTTACGGTTTCTTCTTTCACAGACTCGGTTTGTCGCGGCCACCTGGGGGGTGTTGGCGGGGTCCTTGGGTCCAGAATTGCTGTGGCTCCGGTCCTTTTGCGCTGCTGGAAGTGCGCCGTTTTTTCACCTCGCCAGACTGTTGACTTTTGGGTTATTATCACTTAATACACTATGTTAATTAAAATTTGTTTTCCTTTGAACCGTGCTCTGCTTCTTTTATGCTGGGTCCTGTCAAACGCTGGGTCGGTTCTCCGCCCGCGTCCGACACATAACATTTTCTTTAAGAAGCCTCTCTTATTCTGCACTCTTTACCTGTATTAAATGCACCTGTTTGAACTTGTTACCTGTATAAAATACACCTGTTCACACACTCATTCAATCACATTCCAACCTGTCCACCATGGACAAGACCAAAGAGCTGTCTAAGGACACCAGGGACAAAATTGTAGACCGGCACAAGGCTGGGATGGACTACAGAACAACAGGCAAGCAGCTTGGTGAGAAGACAACTGTTGGTAACATTATTAGAAAATGAAAGAAACACAAGGTGACTGTCAATCTTCCTCAGTCTGGGGCTCCATGTAAGATCTCACCTCCTGGGCTACTGTTGAGTCAAAGTCAAAAATCAGTCAGTCAAAGTCGGTCATAGTATGCCACCTGCAGGAAGAGTGAAGGAATGAGCTTCCTCCCCAATCTGACTCCAGCTGATTAGCTGACTGAAGACACCTGTTGGTGGGTTGTCAGCAGGATCACTGCCTCAGCTTGGCTTCAGACATCAGAGGAGACACAACTGTTCAGCTTGGGCAAACTGTGAAGAGGCTACTGGTATGGATGGACTGAAATATATAAATTAAATGATAATGATAAGTGTTTTGGTTTGAAAAATGATTTGATGATGAATGTAAATTTCTGTTTTGTTGAAAGTTTTCAACCTAACAATCCACCAAATGAAAAATCAAGAAGAGGAAGAGTTGATCCGTCTCATTCTTCATGGTTTTGCCAGGTCTTTTTCAAGCTTGGGCAGAAGTTGAATAATTTAAACACTGTATAACTTGACAGCTACGGATGATTCTGAGAAAGTCCAGAACTAGACGGGAGGACCTGGTCAATGACCTGAAGAGAGCTGGGACCACAGTCACAAAGATTACATTAGTAACACATGATGCTGTCATGGTTTAAAATCCTGCAGGGCAGCAAGGTCCCCCTGCTCAAGCCAGCACATGTCCAGGCCCATTTGAAGTTCACCAGTGACCATCTGGATGATCCAGAGGAGGCATGGGAGAAGGTCATGTGGTCAGATGAGACCAGAATAGAGCTTTTTGGAATCAACTCCACTTAAAATATTTAGAGGATGAGAACAACCCCAAGAACACCATCCCAACCGTGAAGCATGGGGGTGGAAACATAATTTTTGGGGGTGGTTTTCTGCAAAGGGGACAGGACGACTGCACCGTATTGAAGGGAGGATGGATGGGGTCATGTATTGTGAGATTTGGCAAACAACCTCCTTCCCTCAGTAAGAGCATTGAAGATGGGTCATGGCTGGGTCTTCCAGCATGACAATGACCCCAAACAACAGCCAGGGCAACTAAGGAGGGGCTCCGTAAGAAGCATTTCAAGGTCCTGGAGTGGCTGAGCCAGTCTCCAGACCTGAACTCAATAGAAAATCTTTGGAGGGAGCTGAAACTCCAAACCTGAAAGATCTGGAGAAGATCTGTATGGAGGAGTGGAGCAAAATCCCTGCTGCAGTGTGTAACCTTGGTCAAGAACTACAACGAACAAATATCAGACCTGTGGAACTGCAAACAAATATTTCTGTAAAAAATATTAAAGTCTGTTTTTCTATTGGATCAAATACTTATTTCATGCAATAAAATGCAAAATAATTTTTTTAAAAATCATACAATGTGATTTTGTCTTTTTTCTTTTTTTTTTTTTAGATTCTGTCTCTCACTGTTGAAGTGAACCTATGGTAAAAATGACAAGTTTTCCCACCTCCAACATTCATTGGAGGTGGGAAAACTTGCAATATCGACAGTGGATCAAATACTTGTTTGTCTGACTGTATGTGTCATCGGGGGAGCTTGAAAACATTCTGGTCTATAAAAGGGGGCCCTGCAGAGAAAGCTCAGGAACCACTGGTTTTGGGAAACCCATATTTTGGCTCCACCTCGCTCAGTGTATGTCATTGTTATGGCTCAGTAGTCGTTCTACTCTCTACGAATACAACACATCTGCAGACTGTAAACTGGATGTTCTGTTGTTTTTGATGAGAGGACGACAGGGAATTTGACCACCGCTGCCTGCGAGACCAGCAGCCAAACACTGCAACGGTCCCATGGACTTGTTCTGCATCTGCAGCAACACGGACAAACCAGACTACAGACTTAAGCCAGTACATTACTGCAGAGAGCCACATTTGAAGACCGTCAGGTGGAGAATATACTACTTTTACACAAGGTTTAGCACCACTTGTTTACTGAGTGCAGTGGTGGAGAAGCAGCTGGTTACGACAGAGAAATTTTAATCCAAACATCAACAAAACATCAGTTATTCTCAACCTACTTCATTAGAAATGGGGTTCTGAGAGGAGCCTGATTTCAGGCGTGTCCACTTGAGGCTATCTGCATTGTCCCCGTCTATTGTGAGCTGAGGAGTAACTTGTAATGGAGTGGTGTCTCCACCAGGGAGACTCAGACTGCTCCATGCTACAGGAACCAGAGCAAAGCTCCAGCTGGACGGTCCACAGGGCTTGACAAGAGCTTCCTACTTCAAAAGCTCCTGGATTGATGTGGAACCTGTGACATCAGTCAGGTGTTTCATTTCAAAGGATTCAAGGATTCAAAAGGATTCAAAAGAATTTTATTGTCATATGCACAAAGGAACATGTTCCCTGCACAATGAAATGTGTTTACTGCATTTAACCCGTCCTAATTGCCAGTTAGGAGCAGAAGTCGCCTTTAGGTGCCCGGGGACCAGCTCCAGATGTATATCCTGCCTTAGGTCAACAGCAGGGCTGAGCAAACCATGACCGGCCTCATGACGACAGACGACACACACATAACACACAACACACATAAGCCGGCCCGGTACATGAACACATAAAAAGCACACACAAGGTAAAACTTGGGAAAATGCAAAGCATCTTACTCATAATCATCAGCCGTCCTCAGCTTGTATCAAGTCTGCAATTTTCTAAGCATGTTAAAACACTTAAACCAATGGCTGGCTTGAATATTTAGAAAAATCCAGAGTTTGTAGATTTGAGAGGGGGAACAATATATTGTGTATTTTGATCATCATATCGTGGGGCCTGCATAGAATAGTCACATTTTTGAAATGAGCATTGTGATACTATAAAAAGTCAACTATTGCATGTAAGAAATAATGAGTGCTTGCAGAAAAAATTATTATACGAGGTCTGTCCATAAAGTATAGGTCCTTTTTATTTTTTTCAAAAACTATATGGATTTCATTCATATGTTTTTACGTCAGACATGCTTGAACCCTCGTGCGCATGCGTAAGTTTTTCCACGCCTGTCGGTGACGTCATTCGCCTGTGAGCACTCCTTGTGGGAGGAGTCGTCCAGCCCCTCGTTGGAATTCCTTTGTCTGAGAAGTTGCTGAGAGACTGGCGCTTTGTTTGATCAAAATTTTTCTAAACCTGTGAGACACATCGAAGTGGACATGGTTCGAAAAATTAAGCTGGTTTTCGGTGAAAATTTTAACGGCTGATGAGAGATTTTGAGGTGATACTGTCGCTTTAAGGACTTCCCACGGTGCGAGACGTCGCGCAGCGCTCTCAGGCGCCCTCGTCAGTCTGTTTCAAGCTGAAAACCTCCACATTTCAGGCTCTATTGATCCAGGACGTTGTGAGAGAACAGAGACGTTTCAGAAGAAGTCGGTTTCAGCATTTTATCCGGATATTCCACTGTTAAAGGAGATTTTTTTAATGAAAGACGTGCGGGCGGATTGCAGCGTCGGCTCGCAGCCGCAGCGACGCTCCGTCACAGGAAAAACACCTCCGTTGGAAGCCTTAAGGACAAGTTGGAACATGTCCAGCTGATAAACAATTTCTCATATACTCACTCCACTGAAAGCCATCAAAAGCCACCTGGATTTTAACAAATGGTTATCAACACGGAGGTGTTTTTCCTGTGCCGCCGCGTCGGCTGCGTCCTGACGCGCGGACCCGTCTGCACGTCTTTCATTAAAAAAATCTCCTTTAACAGTGGAATATCCGGATAAAATGCTGAAACCGACTTCTTCTGAAACGTCTCTGTTCTCTCACGATGTCCTGGATCAATAGAGCCTGAAATGTGGAGGTTTTCAGCTTGAAACAGACTGACGAGGGCGCCTGAGAGCGCTGCGCGACGTCTCGCACCGTGGGAAGCCCTTAAAGCAACAGTATCACCTCAAAATCTCTCATCAGCCGTTAAAATTTTCACCGAAAACCAGCTTAATTTTTCGAACCATGTCCACTTCGATGTGTCTCACAGGTTTAGAAAAAATTTTGATCAAACAAAGCGCCAGTCTCTCAGCAACTTCTCAGACAAAGGAATTCCGACGAGGGGCTGGACGACTCCTCCCACAAGGAGTGCTCACAGGCGAATGACGTCACTGACAGGCGTGGAAAAACTTGCGCATGCGCACGAGGCTTCAAGCATGTCTGACGTAAAAACATATGAATGAAATCCATATAGTTTTTGAAAAAAATAAAAAGGACCTATACTTTATGGACAGCCCTCGTATAATAACTATTATTAATTATACTATGTAACAAATTTTTATTTTTGTTTTGTTCCTGGGTACACAGTGTGTTTTCCTAACCTGTTATGCCTTAAATAAATAGAAAATAGCTGTTATTCCACAGAAACTTTGCTTCTGTGATCAGGACAATGATATTTTGAAATTTGTCTGTTTTCAAGAATATTCTCAATTCGCCTTCACTACTACTGAGTAGTCTTATAGAACATTCTTTAACTGCTAGAACTGTCCAGAATTTTCTAGAAGTTTCCAGAATTATCTAGAAATTTCAAGAAAGTTTTAGAACTTTCTAGAACGTTAAAAAAAAAAAAAAATTGAAGTTTGTGCTGAATGTAGTCATTTTTCCATAGACTTTAGACATAAGCAGTTGAAATATAACACTCAGAAGCCAGGAACAAAAATTGTGTTACATAGTGTTATTATTAATTATTATAAAATTATTTGTAAAATATACAAATAGGAAAAAGATAACATTAAAAACTGGAATTCATACTTCAGAATAATTTGTTTCTTTAAATTTAAACATTCAAAGGTTACTTTCAACATAGTGTCAACAGCGACGTAATTATTTATCATGATATTTACTTAATCACACCAGGTATACCTCGTTAAGTGTATCACAATGAGTCTATCACAATACGCATTAAAGAGTGACAAACTGGCACCTTATGTTATATGCAGAGATTATGACGATGCATCCTGTTTTTCTTTTTCTGATTTTGGGTATTGACGTGTGCACCTTTTTTTGTCTGGGCCGGTGGTTCTGCGTGTTTTTTCTCTTTCTTTTGTTTATACAGACTAAATAACTAAATAAAATGAATTTAACAAAAAAAACAGCGACAAGCCTATCGTGATATGAAATGAATCACGATAGGCTTGTCGCAATATGTATCAAATCGTGACAGATGTATAGTGAGTTATATGCATCAAATCAGACAGGGCTATTGCAATATGCATGTAAACGCAACAGACCTGTCACGATGTGCATCTAATCGCAACAGGTCTACTGCGATATGCATCGCATCATGATAGGCCTTTTGTGATGTGCATCGCCTCGCGATAAGCCTTTTGGGACGTGCATCGCCTCGCGATAGGCCATTTGGGACGTGCATCGCCTCGCGGTAGGCCTTTTGGGACGTGCATCGCCTCGCGGTAGGCCTTTTGGGACGTGCATCGACTCACGATAGGCCTTTTGGGACGTGCATCGACTCGCGATAGGCCTTTTGGGACGTGCATCGACTCGCAATAGGCCTTTTGGGACGTGCATCAACTCGTGATAGGCTTTTTGGGACATGCATCGACTCGTGATAGGCCTTCTGTGATATGCATCGAATCCTGATAGATAGTAAGTTTTGCAGAGTAAAATTTACTCTGCTGGGATAACATTTGGTCCCCATCCAAATAGAGTTAAATATACTCTATCACAGTGCTAAATCAACTCTATCACAGTGTAAAATCAACTCTTACTAGAGTAGAAACACTTGATTTGACAAGATGGTAGAGCTGATTTCACTGTATAATGGAGTGTATTTGACTCTATTTAGACTGGGACCAAATGTCATCCCGGCAGAGTAAATTTTACTCAGCAAAATTTACTGTGTAGGTGTTTTGTGATATGCATCGATTCCTGACAGCTGTTTTGTGATATGCATCAACTCTTGACAGCCGTTTTGTGATTTGCATCAACTCCTGACAGCCGTTTTGTGATTTGCATTGACTCCTGGCAGCTGTTTTGTGATATGCATCGACTCCTGACATCCGTTTTGTGATATGCATGGACTCGTGACAGGCCTTTTATGATATGCATCGACTCCTGACAGCCGTTTAGTGATATGCATCGACTCCTGACAGCCGTTTTGTGATATGCATCGACTCCTGACAGCCGTTTTGTGATATGCATCGACTCCTGACAGCCGTTTTGTGATATGCATCGACTCGCGAAAGGCCTTTTGTGATATGCATTGACTCGCGATAGGCCTTTTGTGATATGCATCGACTCGCGATAGGCCTTTTGGGATATGCATCGACTCGCGATAGGCCTTTTGGGATATGCATCGACCCCTGACAGCCATTTTGTGATATGCATCGACCCCTGACAGCCACTTTGTGATATGCATCGACTCGTGATAGGCCTTTTGTGATATGCATCGACTCGTGATAGGCCTTTTGTGATATGCATCGAATTCTGACTGGTGTTGTCATTTGCATCGACTCGTAATAGGCCTTTTGGGATATGCATCGACTGGTGATAGGCCTTTTGGGATATGCATCGACTCGCCATAGGCCTTTTGTGATATGCATCGACTCGCCATAGGCCTTGTGGGATATGCATCGACTCGCCATAGGCCTTGTGGGATATGCATCGACTCGCCATAGGCCTTGTGGGATATGCATCGACTCGCCATAGGCCTTGTGGGATATGCATCGCCTCGCCATAGGCCTTTTGGGATATACATCGACTCGTGACAGGCCTTTTGTGATATGCATAGACTCCTGACAGCCATTTTGTGATATGCATAGACTCCTGACAGCCGTTTTGTGATATGCATAGACTCCTGACAGCCGTTTTGTGATATGCATCGACTCCTGACAGCCGTTTTGTGTTATGCATCGACTCGTGATCGACCTCTTGTGATATGCATCGACTCGTGATAGGCCTTTTGTGATATGCATAGACTCCTGACAGCCATTTTGTGATATGCATCGACTCCTGACAGCCGTTTTGTGTTATGCATCGACTCGTGATAGACCTCTTGTGATATGCCTCGACTCGTGATAGGCCTTTTGTGATATGCATCGACTTGTGATAGGCCTTTTGTGATATACATCGACTCCTGACAGCCATGTTGTGATATGCATCGACTTGTGATAGGCCTTTTGTGATATGCATCAAATCCTGATTAGTGTTTTGTGATTTGCATCGACTCGTAATAGACCTTTTGTGATATGCATTGACTCGTGATAGGCCTTTTGTGATATGCATCGACTCCCGACAGCCATGTTGTGATATGCATCGACTTGTGATAAGCCTTTTGTGTTATGCATCCCTTAGTTATGCTGCTATAGACGTAGACTGCTGGGGGGTTCCCATGATGCACTGTTTCTTTCTCTTTTTGCTCTGTATGCACCACTCTGCATTTAATCATTAATGATCGATCTCTGCTCCCCTCCACAGCATGTCTTTTTCCTGGTTCTCTCCCTCAGCCCCAACCAGTCCCAGCAGAAGACTGCCCCTCCCTGAGCCTGGTTCTGCTGGAGGTTTCTTCCTGTTAAAAGGGAGTTTTTCCTTCCCACTGTAGCCAAGTGCTTGCTCACAGGGGGTCGTTTTGACCGTTGGGGTTTTACATAATTATTGTATGGCCTTGCCTTACAATATAAAGCGCCTTGGGGCAACTGTTTGTTGTGATTTGGCGCTATATAAAAAACAAATTGAATTGAACTGAATTATGCATCGACTCGTGACAGCCATTTTGTGATATGCATCGACTCATGATAGGCCTTTTGTGATATGCATAGATTCGTGACAGCTGTTATGCATCGACTCGTGATAGGCCTTTTGTGATATGCATCGACTCGTGATAAGCCTTTTGTGATATGCATCGACTCGTGATAAGCCTTTTGTGATATGCATAGACTCGTGACAGCCGTTTTGTGTTACGCATCGACTCGTGATAGGCCTTTTGTGATATGCATCGAATCCTGATTGGTGCTTTGTGATTTGCATCGACTCGTGATAGGCCTTTTGGGATATGCATCGACTCGCGATAGGCCTTTTGTGATATGCATCGACTCCTGACAGCCGTTTGTGATATGCATCGAATCCTGACAGCCGTTTTGTGATATGCATCGAGATGCGATAGGCCTTTTGGGATATGCATCAAATCCTGACAGCCGTTTTGTGATTTGCATCGACTCGTGATAGGCCTTTTTTGATATGCATTGACTCGTGACAGCCGTTTTGTGTTATGCATCGACTCGTGATAGGCCTCTTGTGATATGCATCGACTCGTGATAGGCCTTTTGTGATATGCATCGACTCGTGATAGGCCTTTTGTGATATGCATCGAATCCTGATCGGTGCTTTGTGATTTGCATCGACTCGTGATAGGCCTTTTGTGATATGCATCGACTCCTGACAGCCGTTTTGTGATATGCATCAACTCCTGACAGCCGTTTTGTGATTTGCATGGACTCCTGACAGCCGTTTTGTGATATGCATGGACTCCTGACAGCCGTTTTGTGATATGCATCGACTCGGGATAGGCCTTTTGTGATATGCATCGACTCGCGATAGGCCTGTTGTGATATGCATCGACTCGCGATAGGCCTTTTGTGATATGCATCGACTTGTGACAGCCGTTTTGTGATATGCATCGACTCGTGACAGCCGTTTTGTGTTATGCATCGACTCTTGATAGGCCTTTTGTGATATGCAACAACTCATGATAGGCCTTTTGTGATATGCATCGACTCGTGACAGCCGTTTTGTGTTATGCATCGACTCGTGATAGGCCTTTTGCGATATGCATCGACTCGTGATAGGCCTTTTGTGATATGCATCGGATCCTGATAAACAGTACGTTTTGCAGAGTAAAATTTAGTCTACTGGGATAACATTTGGTCCCTGTCAAAATAGAGTTAAATATACTCTATCACAGTGCTAAATCAACTCTATCACAGTGTAAAATCAACTCTTACTGGAGTAGAAACACTTGATTTGACAAGATGGTACCAAAGACAACACTGGGACCAAATGTCATCCCGGCAAAGTAAATTTTATTCAGCAAAATTTACTGTGTAGGCATTTTGTGATGTGCATCGACTCCTGACAACCGTTTAGTGTTACGCATCGACTCGTGACAGCCGTTTAGTGATATGCATCGACTCCTGACAGCCGTTTTGTGATATGCATCGACTCCTGACAGCCGTTTTGTGATATGCATCGACTCCTGACAGCCGTTTTGTGATATGCATCGACTCCTGACAGCCATTTGTGATATGCATCGACTCATGACAGCCGTTTTGTGATATGCATCGACTCATGATAAGCCTTTTGTGATATGCATCGACTCGTGATAGGCCTTTTGTGATATGCATCGACTCGCGATAGGCCTTTTGGGATATGCATCGACTCACGATAAGCCTTTTGGGATATGCATCGACTCGCGATAGGCCTTTTGTGATATGCATCGAGTCGCGATAAGCCTTTTGTGTAATGCATGAATCCTGATTGGCGTTTTGTGATATGCATCGACTCCTGACAGCCGTTTTGTGATATGCATCGACTCCTGACAGCCGTTTTGTGATATGCATCGACTCCTGACAGCCGTTTTGTGATATGCATCGACTTGTGACAGCCATTTTGTGTTATGCATCGACTTGTGACAGCCATTTTGTGTTATGCATCGACTCGGGATAGGCCTTTTGTGATATGCATCGACTCGTGATAGGCCTTTTGTGATATGCATCAAATCCTGATTGGTGTTTTGTGATTTGCATCGACTCATGATAGGCATTTGGTGATATGCATAGACTCATGATAAGCCTTTTGTGATATGCATCGACTCATGATAAGCCTTTTGTGATATGCATTGACTCGTGACAGCCGTTTTGTGTTATGCATTGACTCGTGATAGGCCTTTTGTGATATGCATCGACTCCTGACAGCCGTTTTGTGATATGCATCGACTCCTGACAGCCGTTTTGTGATTTGCATGGACTCCTGACAGCCGTTTTGTGATATGCATGGACTCCTGACAGCCGTTTTGTGATATGCATCGACTCGCGATAGGCCTTTTGTGATATGCATCGACTCGCGATAGGCCTGTTGTGATATGCATCGACTCGCGATAGGCCTTTTGTGATATGCATCGACTCGCGATAGGCCTTTTGTGATATGCATCGACTCGTGACAGCCGTTTTGTGATATGCATCGACTCGTGACAGCCGTTTTGTGTTATGCATCGACTCTTGATAGGCCTTTTGTGATATGCATCGACTTGTGACAGCCGTTTTGTGATATGCATCGACTCGTGACAGCCGTTTTGTGTTATGCATCGACTCTTGATAGGCCTTTTGTGATATGCAACAACTCATGATAGGCCTTTTGTGATATGCATCGACTCGTGACAGCCGTTTTGTGTTATGCATCGACTCGTGATAGGCCTTTTGCGATATGCATCGACTCGTGATAGGCCTTTTGTGATATGCATCGGATCCTGATAAACAGTACGTTTTGCAGAGTAAAATTTAGTCTACTGGGATAACATTTGGTCCCTGTCAAAATAGAGTTAAATATACTCTATCACAGTGCTAAATCAACTCTATCACAGTGTAAAATCAACTCTTACTGGAGTAGAAACACTTGATTTGACAAGATGGTACCAAAGACAACACTGGGACCAAATGTCATCCCGGCAAAGTAAATTTTATTCAGCAAAATTTACTGTGTAGGCATTTTGTGATGTGCATCGACTCCTGACAACCGTTTAGTGTTACGCATCGACTCGTGACAGCCGTTTAGTGATATGCATCGACTCCTGACAGCCGTTTTGTGATATGCATCGACTCCTGACAGCCGTTTTGTGATATGCATCGACTCCTGACAGCCGTTTTGTGATATGCATCGAATCCTGGCAGCCGTTTTGTGATATGCATCGAATCCTGACAGCCGTTTTGTGATATGCATCGACTCACGATAGGCCTTCTGGGATATGCATCGACTCGCGATAGGCCTTTTGGGATATGCATCGACTCGCGATAGGCCTTTTGGGATATGCATCGACTCACGATAAGCCTTTTGGGATATGCATCGACTCGCGATAGGCCTTTTGTGATATGCATCGAGTCGCGATAAACCTTTTGTGTAATGCATGAATCCTGATTGGCGTTTTGTGATATGCATCGACTCCTGACAGCCGTTTTGTGATATGCATCGACTCCTGACAGCCGTTTTGTGATATGCATTGACTCGTGACAGCCGTTTTGTGTTATGCATCGACTCGTGATAGGCCTTTTGTGATATGCATCGACTCGTGATAGGCCTTTTGTGATATGCATCGACTCGTGATAGGCCTTTTGTGATATGCATCGAATCCTGATCGGTGCTTTGTGATTTGCATCGACTCGTGATAGGCCTTTTGTGATATGCATCGACTCCTGACAGCCGTTTAGTGATATGCATCGACTCCTGACAGCCGTTTAGTGATATGCATCGACTCCTGACAGCCGTTTTGTGATATGCATCGACTCCTGACAGCCGTTTTGTGATATGCATCAACTCCTGACAGCCGTTTTGTGATTTGCATGGACTCCTGACAGCCGTTTTGTGATATGCATGGACTCCTGACAGCCGTTTTGTGATATGCATCGACTCGGGATAGGCCTTTTGTGATATGCATCGACTCGCGATAGGCCTGTTGTGATATGCATCGACTCGCGATAGGCCTTTTGTGATATGCATCGACTTGTGACAGCCGTTTTGTGATATGCATCGACTCGTGACAGCCGTTTTGTGTTATGCATCGACTCTTGATAGGCCTTTTGTGATATGCAACAACTCATGATAGGCCTTTTGTGATATGCATCGACTCATGACAGCCGTTTTGTGTTATGCATCGACTCGTGATAGGCCTTTTGCGATATGCATCGACTCGTGATAGGCCTTTTGTGATATGCATCGGATCCTGATAAACAGTACGTTTTGCAGAGTAAAATTTAGTCTACTGGGATAACATTTGGTCCCTGTCAAAATAGAGTTAAATATACTCTATCACAGTGCTAAATCAACTCTATCACAGTGTAAAATCAACTCTTACTGGAGTAGAAACACTTGATTTGACAAGATGGTACCAAAGACAACACTGGGACCAAATGTCATCCCGGCAAAGTAAATTTTATTCAGCAAAATTTACTGTGTAGGCATTTTGTGATGTGCATCGACTCCTGACAACCGTTTAGTGTTACGCATCGACTCGTGACAGCCGTTTAGTGATATGCATCGACTCCTGACAGCCGTTTTGTGATATGCATCGACTCCTGACAGCCGTTTTGTGATATGCATCGACTCCTGACAGCCGTTTTGTGATATGCATCGAATCCTGGCAGCCGTTTTGTGATATGCATCGAATCCTGACAGCCGTTTTGTGATATGCATCGACTCACGATAGGCCTTCTGGGATATGCATCGACTCGCGATAGGCCTTTTGGGATATGCATCGACTCGCGATAGGCCTTTTGGGATATGCATCGACTCACGATAAGCCTTTTGGGATATGCATCGACTCGCGATAGGCCTTTTGTGATATGCATCGAGTCGCGATAAGCCTTTTGTGTAATGCATGAATCCTGATTGGCGTTTTGTGATATGCATCGACTCCTGACAGCCGTTTTGTGATATGCATCGACTCCTGACAGCCGTTTTGTGATATGCATCGACTCCTGACAGCCGTTTTGTGATATGCATCGACTTGTGACAGCCATTTTGTGTTATGCATCGACTTGTGACAGCCATTTTGTGTTATGCATCGACTCGGGATAGGCCTTTTGTGATATGCATCGACTCGTGATAGGCCTTTTGTGATATGCATCAAATCCTGATTGGTGTTTTGTGATTTGCATCGACTCATGATAGGCATTTGGTGATATGCATAGACTCATGATAAGCCTTTTGTGATATGCATCGACTCCTGACAGCCGTTTTGTGATATGCATCGACTCCTGACAGCCGTTTTGTGATTTGCATGGACTCCTGACAGCCGTTTTGTGATATGCATGGACTCCTGACAGCCGTTTTGTGATATGCATCGACTCGCGATAGGCCTTTTGTGATATGCATCGACTCGCGATAGGCCTGTTGTGATATGCATCGACTCGCGATAGGCCTTTTGTGATATGCATCGACTCGCGATAGGCCTTTTGTGATATGCATCGACTCGTGACAGCCGTTTTGTGATATGCATCGACTCGTGACAGCCGTTTTGTGTTATGCATCGACTCTTGATAGGCCTTTTGTGATATGCAACAACTCATGATAGGCCTTTTGTGATATGCATCGACTCGTGACAGCTGTTTTGTGTTATGCATCGACTCGTGATAGGCCTTTTGCGATATGCATCGACTCGTGATAGGCCTTTTGGGATATGCATCGACTCGTGATAGGCCTTTTGTGATATGCATCGGATCCTGATAAACAGTACGTTTTGCAGAGTAAAATTTAGTCTACTGGGATAACATTTGGTCCCTGTCAAAATAGAGTTAAATATACTCTATCACAGTGCTAAATCAACTCTATCACAGTGTAAAATCAACTCTTACTGGAGTAGAAACACTTGATTTGACAAGATGGTACCAAAGACAACACTGGGACCAAATGTCATCCCGGCAAAGTAAATTTTATTCAGCAAAATTTACTGTGTAGGCATTTTGTGATGTGCATCGACTCCTGACAACCGTTTAGTGTTACGCATCGACTCGTGACAGCCGTTTAGTGATATGCATCGACTCCTGACAGCCGTTTAGTGATATGCATCGACTCCTGACAGCCGTTTTGTGATATGCATCGAATCCTGACAGCCGTTTTGTGATATGCATCGAATCCTGGCAGCCGTTTTGTGATATGCATCGACTCCTGACAGCCGTTTAGTGATATGCATCGACTCCTGACAGCCGTTTTGTGATATGCATCGAATCCTGACAGCCGTTTTGTGATATGCATCGAATCCTGACAGCCGTTTTGTGATATGCATCGACTCACGATAGGCCTTCTGGGATATGCATCGACTCGCGATAGGCCTTTTGGGATATGCATCGACTCGCGATAGGCCTTTTGGGATATGCATCGACTCGCGATAGGCCTTTTGGGATATGCATCGACTCACGATAAGCCTTTTGGGATATGCATCGACTCGCGATAGGCCTTTTGTGATATGCATCGAGTCGCGCTAAGCCTTTTGTGTAATGCATCAACTCGCGATAGGCCTTTTGTGTTATGCATCGACTCCTGACAGCCGTTTTGTGTTATGCATTGACTTGTGATAGGCCTTTTGTGGTATGCATCGACTCGTGATAAGCCTTGTGTGTTATGCATCGACTCGTGACAGCCATTTTGTGATATGCATCGACTCATGATAGGCCTTTTGTAATATGCATTGAAACCTGATAGGCATTTTGTGATATGCATCGACTCGCGATAGGCCTTTTGTGATATGCATCGACTCGCGATAGGCCTTTTGTGATGTGCATCGACTCGTGATAGGCCTTTTGTCATATGCATCGAATCCTGATTGGCGTTTTGTGATATGCATCGACTCCTGACAGCCGTTTTGTGATATGCATCGACTTGTGACAGCCATTTTGTGTTATGCATCGACTTGTGACAGCCATTTTGTGTTATGCATCGACTCGGGATAGGCCTTTTGTGATATGCATCGACTCGTGATAGGCCTTTTGTGATATGCATCAAATCCTGATTGGTGTTTTGTGATTTGCATCGACTCATGATAGGCATTTGGTGATATGCATCGACTCATGATAAGCCTTTTGTGATATGCATCGACTTGTGACAGCCGTTTTGTGTTATGCATTGACTCGTGATAGGCCTTTTGTGATATGCATCGACTCGTGATAAGTCTTTTGTGTTATGCATCGACTCGTGACAGACATTTTGTGTTATGCATCGACTCGTGATAGGCCTTTTGTGATATGCATCGACTCCTGACAGCCGTTTTGTGATATGCATCGACTCTTTTAATACTGTTGGGGCCGGTCTCCTAACTTTTATCAATGCTTGTCTTAGATCAGGGTCTGTTCCAGCTGCTTTTAAACATGCTGTGGTTCGACCTCTTCTTAAAAACCTCACCTGGACTCATCAGTTTTATCCAATTTTAGACCTGTCTCTCATCTGCCATTTCTATGTAAGGTTTTAGAAAAGGTTGTCTTTTTACAGTTACAATCATTTTTAGAAGACAATCTCATCCTTGAAAAATTCCAGTGGGTTTAGATCACGACACAGCACTGAGTCAGCACTTTTAAAAGTTCATAATGATATTACTTTGTCGGTGGATGCAGGGAATCCTGCTGTGCTGGTTCTGTTGGACCTCACAGCAGCCTTTGATATTGTGGATCACACAGTACTTGTTTCCCGGTTGGAACATTTTATTGGCATTCATGGTATTGCACTTGAGTGGTTTAGATCATATTTGGCTGAAAGGAGCTTTTCTGTCATGATTGGGGACCTTTCCTCATCAACTGCTCCTCTGTGCTGTGGAGTGCCGCAGGGATCTGTCCTTGGGCCGATTCTATTTTCTTTGTACATTCTGCCATTGGGGTCAATTATAACCCAGCACAATTTGTCCTTTCATTGTTATGCAGATGATCTGCAAATCTATCTGCCTGTGAGGACTAATGGGAGTGATGCTTTGTCATCATTATTTAATTGTATTCGTGATGTGAAGCAGTGGCTGTCCCGAAACTTCCTTTACCTGAATGATGGTAAAACTGAGATCATGGTGTTTGAGCGCACTGGCATACCAAATGTGGTAACACCAAATTTTGGTGCTTTGGCTAACTATGTAAAACCAGCTGTCAAGAATTTGGGAGTGATATTTGACAGCTGTTTGAGGTTCGATCAACAGATAAATTCTGTTGTCAAAGCTAGTTTTTTCCAACTTCGCCTCTTGACTAAAATAAAGCACTTTCTCAGTAGACGTGATCTTGAGACGGCCATTAATGCTTTCATCAGCTCCAGACTTGATTATTGTAATGCACTTTATGCGGGCATTAATCAGTCGTCTCTTGCGCGTCTCCAGTTGGTGCAGAATGCTGCTGCTCGTCTTTTGACAAACACTTCTAGACGTGAGCATATTGCGCCCATCCTATACTCACTCCACTGGCTTCCAGTTCGTTTTAGAATTGATTTTAAAATTTTAATGTTTGTTTTTAAAGCTATTTATGGCCTTGCACCTCCCTACTTGTCTGAAATTTTAACTTTGCGCACCTACAGTAGGACGTTAAGGGCGTCTGGCCAGCTTTACTTAGATGTTCCAAGGTCAAGATATAAACGCTGGGGTGATCATGCTTTCGCAGTAGCTGGCCCCAGACTGTGGAATGAGCTACCTCTTGAGTTACGTACTATTCCTGACCTAGCACTTTTTAAATCTAAGTTAAAGACTTATTTATTTAAACTGGCTTTTAACACTTAGTGGGGAGGTGACATGTTCTGTTATTTTTATGTTCTTTTTTTATGTGTTGTTTTAAAATTTTATTTTATATGTGTTTTATTTTGTAAATTTGTGTTTTTAATGTTAAGCACTTTGGACACCAGTCGGTGCTGTAAAGCGCTTTATAAATAAATGTTGATTGATTGATTGATTGACTCTTGATAGGCCTTTTGTGATATGCATCGACTCTTGATAGGCCTGTTGTGATATGCATCGACTCTTGATATGACTTTTGTGATATGCATCGACTCGCGATAGGCCTTTTGGGATATGCATCGAGTCGCGATAGGCCTTTTGTGATATGCATCGACTCCTGACAGCCGTTTTGTGATATGCATCGACTCGTGATAGGCATTTTGTGATATGCATCGGATCCTGATAAACAGTAAGTTTTGCAGAGTAAAATTTAGTCTGCTGGGATAACATTTGGTCCCTGTCAAAATAGAGTTAAATATACTCTATCACAGTGCTAAATCAACTCTATCACAGTGTAAAATCAAGTCCTACTGCAGTAAAAACACTTGATTTGACAAGATGGTACCAAAGACAAGACTGGAACCAAATGTCATCCCGTCAAAATAAATTTTACTAAGCAAAATTTACTGTGTAGGCGTTTTGTGATGTGCAACGACCCGTGACAACCATTTTGTGTTACGCATCGACTCGTGACAGCCCTTTCGTGTTACGCATCGACTGTGACAGCCGTTTCGTGTTATGCATCAACTCGTGACAACTCGCGATAGGCCTTTTGGGATATGCATCGACTCGCGATAGGCCTTTTGGGATATGCATCGACTCGCGATAGGCCTTTTGTGATATGCATCGACTCGCGATAGGCCTTTTGTGATATGCATCGACTCCTGACAGCCGTTTTGTGATATGCATCGACTCCTCACAGCCGTTTGTGATATGCATCGAATCCTGACAGCCGTTTTGTGATATGCATCGAGTTGCGATAGGCCTTTTGGGATATGCATCGAATCCTGACAGCCGTTTTGTGTTATGCATCGACTCGCGATAGGCCTTTTGGGATATGCATCGACTCGCGATAGGCCTTTTGGGATATGCATCGACTCGCGATAGGCCTTTTGGGATATCCATCGACTCGCGATAGGCCTTTTGTGATATCCATCGACTCGCGATAGGCCTTTTGTGATATGCATCGACTCATGATAGGCCTTTTGTAATATGCATTGAATCCTGATAGGCGTTTTGTGATATACATCGACTCGCGATAGGCCTTTTGGGATATGCATCGACTCCTGACAGCCGTTTTGTGTTATGCATCGACTCGTGATAGGCCTTTTGTGATATGCATCGAATCCTGACAGCCGTTTTGTGATATGCATCGAGTTACGATAGGCCTTTTGGGATATGCTTCGAATCCTGACAGCCGTTTTGTGATATGCATCGACTCGCAATAGGCCTTTTGTGATATGCATAGACTCGTGACAGCCGTTTTGTGTTATGCATTGACTCGCAATAGACCTTTTGTGATATGCATCGACTCGCGATAGGCCTTTTGTGATATGCATCGACTCGCGATAGGCCTTTTGTGATGTGCATCGACTCCTGACAGCCGTTTTGTGATGTGCATCGACTCCTGACAGCCGTTTAGTGATATGCATCGACTCCTGACAGCCGTTTTGTGATATGCATCGACTCCTGACAGCCGTTTTGTGATATGCATGGACTCCTGACAGCCGTTTTGTGATATGCATTGACTCCTGACAGCCGTTTTATGATATGCATGGACTCCTGACAGCCATTTTGTGATATGCATCGACTCACGACAGGCCTGTTGTGATATGCATCGACTCGCGATAGGCCTTTTTTGATATGCATCGACTCGCGACAGCCGTTTTGTGATATGCATCGACTCGTGACAGCCGTTTTGTGATATGCATCGACTCGTGACAGCCGTTTTGTGATATGCATCGACACGTGATAGGCCTTTTGTGATATGCATCGACCCGTGACAACCATTTTGTGATACGCATCGACTCGTGACAAGCCTTTTGTGTTATGCATCGACTCGTGACAGCCATTTTGTGTTATGCATCGACTCGTGATAGGCCTTTTGTGATATGCATCGACTCGTGATAGGCCTTTTGTGATATGCATCGACTCGTGATAGGCCTTTTGTGATATGCATCGACTCGTGATAGGCCTTTTGTGATATGCATCGACTCGTGATAAGCCTTTTGTGATATGCATCGACTCATGATAAGCCCTTTGTGATATGCATCGACTCTTTGACAGCCGTTTTGTGTTATGCATCGACTCGCGATAGGCCTTTTGTGATATGCATCGACTCGCGATAGGCCTTTTGTGATATGCATCGACTCGTGATAGGCCTTTTGTGATATGCATCTACTCCTGACAGCCGTTTTGTGATATGCATCGACTCGTGACAGCCGTTTTGTGTTATGCATCAACTCGTGATAGGCCTTTTGCGATATGCATCAACTCGTGATAGCCCTTTTGGGATATGCATCGACTCGTGATAGGCCTTTTGTGCTATGCATCGGATCCTGATAAACAGTAAGTTTTGCAGAGTAAAATTTAGTCTGCTGGGATAACATTTGGTCCCTGTCAAAATAGAGTTAAATATACTCTATCACAGTGCTAAATCAACTCTATCACAGTGTAAAATCCACTCTTACTGGAGTAGAAACACTTGATTTGACAAGATGGTACCAAAGACAAGACTGGGACCAAATGTTATCCCGGCAAAATAAATTATACAGCAGAATTTACTGTGTAGGCGTTTTGTGATGTGCAACGACCCGTGACAACCATTTTGTGTTACGCATCGACTCGTGACAGCCGTTTCGTGTTACGCATCGACTGTGACAGCCGTTTCGTGTTATGCATCAACTCGTGACAACTCGCAATAGGCCTTTTGGGATATGCATCGACTCGCGATAGGCCTTTTGGGATATGCATCGACTCACGATAGGCCTTTTGTGACATGCATCGACTCTTGACAGCCGTTTTGTGATATGCATCGACTCCTGACAGCCGTTTTGTGATATGCATCGACTCCTGACAGCCGTTTTGTGATATGCATCGACTCCTGACAGCCGTGTTGTGATATACATGGACTCCTGACAGCCGTTTTATGATATGCATGGACTCCTGACAGCCGTTTTATGATATGCATGGACTCCTGACAGCCGTTTTGTGATATGCATCGACTCGCGACAGGCCTTTTGTGATATGCATCGACTCGCGATAGGCCTGTTGTGATATGCATCGACTCGTGACAGCCGTTTTGTGATATGCATCGACTCGTGACAGCTGTTTTGTGTTATGCATCGACTCGTGATAGGCCTTTTGTGATATGCATTGAATCCTGACAGCCGTTTTGTGATATGCATCGAGTTACGATAGGCCTTTTGGGATATGCATCGAATCCTGACAGCCGTTTTGTGATATGCATCGACTCGCAATAGGCCTTTTGTGATATGCATAGACTCGTGACAGCCGTTTTGTGTTATGCATTGACTCGCAATAGACCTTTTGTGATATGCATCGACTCGCGATAGGCCTTTTGTGATATGCATAGACTCGCGATAGGCCTTTTGTGATGTGCATCGACTCCTGACAGCCGTTTTGTGATGTGCATCGACTCCTGACAGCCGTTTAGTGATATGCATCGACTCCTGACAGCCGTTTTGTGATATGCATAGACTCGTGACAGCCGTTTTGTGTTATGCATTGACTCGCAATAGACCTTTTGTGATATGCATCGACTCGCGATAGGCCTTTTGTGATATGCATCGACTCGCGATAGGCCTTTTGTGATGTGCATCGACTCCTGACAGCCGTTTTGTGATGTGCATCGACTCCTGACAGCCGTTTAGTGATATGCATCGACTCCTGACAGCCGTTTTGTGATATGCATCGACTCCTGACAGCCGTTTTGTGATATGCATGGACTCCTGACAGCCGTTTTGTGATATGCATTGACTCCTGACAGCCGTTTTATGATATGCATGGACTCCTGACAGCCATTTTGTGATATGCATCGACTCACGACAGGCCTGTTGTGATATGCATCGACTCGCGATAGGCCTTTTTTGATATGCATCGACTCGCGACAGCCGTTTTGTGATATGCATCGACTCGTGACAGCCGTTTTGTGATATGCATCGACTCGTGACAGCCGTTTTGTGATATGCATCGACACGTGATAGGCCTTTTGTGATATGCATCGACCCGTGACAACCATTTTGTGATACGCATCGACTCGTGACAAGCCTTTTGTGTTATGCATCGACACGTGACAGCCATTTTGTGTTATGCATCGACTCGTGATAGGCCTTTTGTGATATGCATCGACTCGTGATAGGCCTTTTGTGATATGCATCGACTCGTGATAGGCCTTTTGTGATATGCATCGACTCGTGATAAGCCTTTTGTGATATGCATCGACTCATGATAAGCCCTTTGTGATATGCATCGACTCTTTGACAGCCGTTTTGTGTTATGCATCGACTCGCGATAGGCCTTTTGTGATATGCATCGACTCGCGATAGGCCTTTTGTGATATGCATCGACTCGTGATAGGCCTTTTGTGATATGCATCTACTCCTGACAGCCGTTTTGTGATATGCATCGACTCGTGACAGCCGTTTTGTGTTATGCATCAACTCGTGATAGACCTTTTGCGATATGCATCAACTCGTGATAGCCCTTTTGGGATATGCATCGACTCGTGATAGGCCTTTTGTGCTATGCATCGGATCCTGATAAACAGTAAGTTTTGCAGAGTAAAATTTAGTCTGCTGGGATAACATTTGGTCCCTGTCAAAATAGAGTTAAATATACTCTATCACAGTGCTAAATCAACTCTATCACAGTGTAAAATCCACTCTTACTGGAGTAGAAACACTTGATTTGACAAGATGGTACCAAAGACAAGACTGGGACCAAATGTTATCCCGGCAAAATAAATTATACAGCAGAATTTACTGTGTAGGCGTTTTGTGATGTGCAACGACCCGTGACAACCATTTTGTGTTACGCATCGACTCGTGACAGCCGTTTCGTGTTACGCATCGACTGTGACAGCCGTTTCGTGTTATGCATCAACTCGTGACAACTCGCAATAGGCCTTTTGGGATATGCATCGACTCGCGATAGGCCTTTTGGGATATGCATCGACTCACGATAGGCCTTTTGTGACATGCATCGACTCTTGACAGCCGTTTTGTGATATGCATCGACTCCTGACAGCCGTTTTGTGATATGCATCGACTCCTGACAGCCGTTTTTGTGATATGCATCGACTCCTGACAGCCGTTTTGTGATATGCATGGACTCCTGACAGCCGTTTTATGATATGCATGGACTCCTGACAGCCGTTTTATGATATGCATGGACTCCTGACAGCCGTTTTGTGATATGCATCGACTCGCGACAGGCCTTTTGTGATATGCATCGACTCGCGATAGGCCTGTTGTGATATGCATCGACTCGTGACAGCCGTTTTGTGATATGCATCGACTCGTGACAGCTGTTTTGTGTTATGCATCGACTCGTGATAGGCCTTTTGTGATATGCATTGAATCCTGACAGCCGTTTTGTGATATGCATCGAGTTACGATAGGCCTTTTGGGATATGCATCGAATCCTGACAGCCGTTTTGTGATATGCATCGACTCGCAATAGGCCTTTTGTGATATGCATAGACTCGTGACAGCCGTTTTGTGTTATGCATTGACTCGCAATAGACCTTTTGTGATATGCATCGACTCGCGATAGGCCTTTTGTGATATGCATAGACTCGCGATAGGCCTTTTGTGATGTGCATCGACTCCTGACAGCCGTTTTGTGATGTGCATCGACTCCTGACAGCCGTTTAGTGATATGCATCGACTCCTGACAGCCGTTTTGTGATATGCATCGACTCCTGACAGCCGTTTTGTGATATGCATCGACTCCTGACAGCCGTTTTGTGATATGCATTGACTCCTGACAGCCGTTTTATGATATGCATGGACTCCTGACAGCCATTTTGTGATATGCATCGACTCACGACAGGCCTGTTGTGATATGCATCGACTCACGACAGGCCTGTTGTGATATGCATCGACTCGCGATAGGCCTTTTTTGATATGCATCGACTCGCGACAGCCGTTTTGTGATATGCATCGACTCGCGACAGCCGTTTTGTGATATGCATCGACTCGGGACAGCCGTTTTGTGATATGCATCGACACGTGATAGGCCTTTTGTGATATGCATCGACCCGTGACAACCATTTTGTGATACGCATCGACTCGTGACAAGCCTTTTGTGTTATGCATCGACACGTGACAGCCATTTTGTGTTATGCATTGACTCGTGATAGGCCTTTTGTGATATGCATCGACTCGTGATAGGCCTTTTGTGATATGCATCGACTCGTGATAGGCCTTTTGTGATATGCATCGACTCGTGATAGGCCTTTTGTGATATGCATCGACTCGTGATAAGCCTTTTGTGATATGCATCGACTCATGATAAGCCTTTTGTGATATGCATCGACTCTTTGACAGCCGTTTTGTGTTATGCATCGACTCGCGATAGGCCTTTTGTGATATGCATCGACTCGCGATAGGCCTTTTGTGATATGCATCGACTCGTGATAGGCCTTTTGTGAAATGCATCTACTCCTGACAGCCGTTTTGTGATATGCATCGACTCGTGACAGCCGTTTTGTGTTATGCATCAACTCGTGATAGGCCTTTTGCGATATGCATCAACTCGTGATAGCCCTTTTGGGATATGCATCGACTCGTGATAGGCCTTTTGTGATATGCATCGGATCCTGATAAACAGTAAGTTTTGCAGAGTAAAATTTAGTCTGCTGGGATAACATTTGGTCCCTGTCAAAATAGAGTTAAATATACTCTATCACAGTGCTAAATCAACTCTATCACAGTGTAAAATCCACTCTTACTGGAGTAGAAACACTTGATTTGACAAGATGGTACCAAAGACAAGACTGGGACCAAATGTTATCCCGGCAAAATAAATTATACAGCAAAATTTACTGTGTAGGCGTTTTGTGATGTGCAACGACCCGTGACAACCATTTTGTGTTACGCATCGACTCGTGACAGCCGTTTCATGTTACGCATCGACTGTGACAGCCGTTTCGTGTTATGCATCAACTCGTGACAACTCGCAATAGGCCTTTTGGGATATGCATCGACTCACGATAGGCCTTTTGGGATATGCATCGACTCACGATAGGCCTTTTGTGATATGCATCGACTCCTGACAGCCGTTTTGTGATATGCATCGACTCCTGACAGCCGTTTTGTGATATGCATCGACTCCTGACAGCCGTTTTGTGATATGCATCGAATCCTGACAGCCGTTTTGTGATATGCATCAACTCACGATAGGCCTTCTGGGATATGCATCGAGTTGCGATAGGCCTTTTGGGATATGCATCGACTCCTGACAGCCGATTTGTGATATGCATCGACTCCTGACAGCCGTTTTGTGATATGCATCGACTCCTGACAGCCGTTTTGTGATATGCATCGAATCCTGACAGCCGTTTTGTGATATGCATCGACTCACGATAGGCCTTCTGGGATATGCATCGAGTTGCGATAGGGCTTTTGGGATATGCATCGACTCGCGATAGGCCTTTTGGGATATGCATCGACTCGCGATAGGCCTTTTGGGATATGCATCGACTCGCGATAGGCCTTTTGTGATATGCATCGAGTCGCGATAAGCCTTTTGTGTAATGCATCTTCTCGCGATAGGCCTTTTGTGTTATGCATCGACTCCTGACAGCCGTTTTGTGTAATGCATTGACTTGTGATAGGCCTTTTGTGGTATGCATCGACTTGTGATAGGCCTTTTGTGGTATGCATCGACTCGTGATAAGCCTTGTGTGGTATGCATCGACTCGTGATAAGCCTTGTGTGTTATGCATCGACTCGTGATAGGCCTTTTGTGTTATGCATCGACTCGTGGTAGGCCTTTTGTGTTATGCATCGACTCGTGATAGGCCTTTTGTGATATGCATCGACTCTTGATAGGCCTTTTGTGATATGCAACGACTCGTGATAGGCCTGTTGTGATATGCATCGACTCTTGATAGGCCTTTTGTGATATGCATCGACTCCTGACAGCCGTTTTGTGATATGCATCGAATCCTGACAGCCGTTTTGTGATATGCACTGTAGCCAAGTGCTTGCTCACAGGGGGTCGTTTTGACCGTTGGGGTTTTACATAATTATTGTATGGCCTTACCTTACAATATAAAGCGCCTTGGGGCAACTGTTTGTTGTGATTTGGCGCTATATAAAAAAATTGATTGATTGATTGATTGATTGACTCACGATAGGCCTTCTGGGATATGCATCGAGTTGCGATAGGCCTTTTGGGATATGCATCGAGTTGCGATAGGCCTTTTGGGATATGCATCGACTCGCGATAGGCCTTTTGGGATATGCATCGACTCGCGATAGGCCTTTTGGGATATGCATCGACTCACGATAGGCCTTTTGGGATATGCATCGACTCGCGATAACCCTTTTGTGTAATGCATCGACTCGCGATAGGCCTTTTGTGTTATGCATCGACTCCTGACAGCCGTTTTGTGTTATGCATCGACTCCTGACAGCCGTTTTGTGTTATGCATCGACTCCTGACAGCCGTTTTGTGTTATGCATCGACTCGTGATAGGCCTTTTGTGATATGCATCGACTCGTGATAGGCCTTTTGTGATATGCATCGACTCTTGATAAGCCTTTTGTGTTATGCATCGACTCGTGACAGCCATTTTGTGTTATGCATCGACTCGTAACAGGCCTTTTGTGATATGCATCAAATCCTGATTGGTGTTTTGTGATTTGCATCGACTCATGATAGGCCTTTTGTGATTTGCATCGAATCATGATAGGCCTTTTGTGATATGCATCGACTCATGATAAGCCTTTTGTGATATGCATCGACTCGTGACAGCCGTTTTGTGTTATGCATCGACTCGTGATAGGCCTTTTGTGATATGCATCGACTCCTGACAGCCGTTTTGTGATATGCATCGACTCGTGACAGCCGTTTTGTATTATGCATCAACTCGTGATAGCCCTTTTGGGATATGCATCGACTCGTGATAGCCCTTTTGGGATATGCATCGACTCGTGATAGTCCTTTTGGGATATGCATCGACTCGTGATAGGCCTTTTGTGATATGCATCGGATCCTGATGAACAGTACGTTTTGCAGAGTAAAATTTACTCTGCTGGGATAACATTTGGTCCCTGTCAAAATAGAGTTAAATATACTCTATCACAGTGCTAAATCAACTCTATCACAGTGTAAAATCAACTCTTACTGGAGTAGAAACACTTGATTTGACAAGATGGTACCAAAGACAACACTGGGACCAAATGTCATCCTGGCAAAGTAAATTTTATTCAGCAAAATTTACTGTGTAGGCATTTTGTGATGTGCATCGACTCCTGACAGCCGTTTTGTGATACGCATCGACTCGTGACAGCCGTTTAGTGTTACGCATCGACTCGTGACAGCCGTTTAGTGTTACGCATCGACTTGTGACAGCCGTTTAGTGTTACGCATCGACTTGTGACAGCCGTTTAGTGTTACGCATCGACTTGTGACAGCCGTTTAGTGTTACGCATCGACTCGTGACAGCTGTTTAGTGTTACGCATCGACTCGTGACAGCCGTTTAGTGTTACGCATAGACTCGTGACAACTCGGAATAGGCCTTTTGGGATATGCATCGACTCCTGACAGCCGTTTTGGGATATGCATCGACTCCTGACAGCCGTTTTGTGATATGCATCGCCTCCTGACAGCCGTTTTGTGATATGCATCGAATCCTGACAGCCGTTTTGTGATATGCATCGAGTTGCGATAGGCCTTCTGGGATATGCATCGAGTCGCGATAGGCCTTTTGGGATATGCATCGACTCGCCATAGGCCTTTTGGGATATGCATCGACTCGCGATAAACCTTTTGGGATATGCATCGAGTCGCGATAGGCCTTTTGTGATATGCATCGAGTCGCGATAAGCCTTTTGTGATATGCATCGACTCGCGATAGGCCTTTGTGTTATACATCGACTCCTGACAGCCGTTTTGTGTTATGCATCGACTCGTGATAAGCCTTGTGTGTTATGCATCGACTCGTGATAAGCCTTGTGTGTTATGCATCGACTCGTGATAAGCCTTGTGTGTTATGCATCGACTCGTGACAGCCATTTTGTGTTATGCATCGACTCGTGATAGGCCTTTTGTGTTATGCATCGACTCGTGATAGGCCTTTTGTGATATGCATCGACTCGTGATAGGCCTTTTGTGATATGCATCGACTCGTGATAGGCCTTTTGTGATATGCATTGACTCTTGATAAGCCTTTTGATATGCATCGACTCGTGACAGCCATTTTGTGTTATGCATCGACTCGTGATAGGCCTTTTGTGATATGCATCGACTCGTGATAGGCCTTTTGTGATATGCATCGACTCCTGACAGCCGTTTTGTGATATGCATCGACTCCTGACAGCCGTTTTGTGATATGCATCGACTCGTGACAGCTGTTTTGTATTATGCATCGACTCGTGATAGCCCTTTTGGGATATGCATCGACTCGTGATAGCCCTTTTGGGATATGCATTGACTCGTGATAGGCCTTTTGAGATATGCATCGAATCCTGATAAACAGTAAGTTTTGCAGAGTAAAATTTAGCCTGCTGGGATAACATTTGGTCCCCGTCAAAATAGAGTTAAATATACTCTATCACAGTGCTAAATCAACTCTATCACAGTGTAAAATCAACTCTTACTGGAGTAGAAACACTTGATTTCACAAGATGGTACCAAAGACAAGACTGGGACCAAATGTCATCCCGGCAGAGTAAATTTTACTCAGCAAAATTTACTGTGTAGGCGTTTTGTGATGTGCATCGACCTGTGACAACCATTTTGTGTTACGAATTGACTCGTGACAGCCATTTTGTGTTACGCATCGATTCGTGACAGCCGTTTTGTGATACGCATCGACTCCTGACAGCCGTTTTGTGATACGCATCGACTCCTGACAGCCGTTTTGTGATACGCATCGACTCCTGACAGCCGTTTTGTGATACTTATCGACTCCTGACAGCCGTTTTGTGTTACGCATCAACTCGTGATAGGACTTTTGGGATATGCATCGACTCGTGATAGGCCTTTTGCGATATGCATCGACTCGTGATAGGCCTTTTGCGATATGCATCGACTCGTGATAGCCCTTTTGTGATATGCATCGACTCTTGATAGGCCTTTTGTGATATGCATCGACTCCTGACAGCCGTTTTGTGATATGCATCGAATCCTGACAGCCGTTTTGTGATATGCACTGTAGCCAAGTGCTTGCTCACAGGGGGTCGTTTTGACCGTTGGGGTTTTACATAATTATTGTATGGCCTTACCTTACAATATAAAGCGCCTTGGGGCAACTGTTTGTTGTGATTTGGCGCTATATAAAAAAATTGATTGATTGATTGATTGATTGACTCACGATAGGCCTTCTGGGATATGCATCGAGTCGCGATAGGCCTTTTGGGATATGCATCGAGTCGCGATAGGCCTTTTGGGATATGCATCGAGTCGCGATAGGCCTTTTGGGATATGCATCGACTCGCGATAGGCCTTTTGGGATATGCATCGAGTCGCGATAGGCCTTTTGGGATATGCATCGACTCGCGATAGGCCTTTTGGGATATGCATCGACTCGCGATAGGCCTTTTGTGTTATGCATCGACTCCTGACAGCCGTTTTGTGTTATGCATCGACTCCTGACAGCCGTTTTGTGTTATGCATCGACTCCTGACAGCCGTTTTGTGTTATGCATCGACTCGTGATAGGCCTTTTGTGATATGCATCGACTCGTGATAGGCCTTTTGTGATATG
>NW_022986351.1:0-75909 GCF_902500255.1 Thalassophryne amazonica | reverse complement strand
ATCGTCCACCTGGTCGTTACTGTGAGTTTCTCTGTGAATTTTCAGACCTTTTGTCTGACTTAGTGCTTAGCTCAGATAAGATAATTATAGTGGGCGATTTTAACATCCACACAGATGCTGAGAATGACAGCCTCAACACTGCATTTAATCTATTATTAGACTCTATTGGCTTTGCTCAAAAAGTAAATGAGTCCACCCACCACTTTAATCATATCTTAGATCTTGTTCTGACTTATGGTATGGAAATAGAAGACTTAACAGTATTCCCTGAAAACTCCCTTCTGTCTGATCACTTCTTAATAACATTTACATTTACTCTGATGGACTACCCAGCAGTGGGGAATAAGTTTCATTACACTAGAAGTCTTTCAGAAAGCGCTGTAACTAGGTTTAAGGATATGATTCCTTCTTTATGTTCTCTAATGCCATATACCAACACAGTGCAGAGTAGCTACCTAACCTCATTGAAGACAACTTTGGATGCTGTAGCTCCTCTGAAAAAGAGAGCTTTAAATCAGAAGTGCCTGACTCCGTGGTATAACTCACAAACTCGCAGCTTAAAGCAGATAACCCGTAAGTTGGAGAGGAAATGGCGTCTCACTAATTTAGAAGAAAAGAAAAGTTCCCTAAAAAGCCTTCAGTTAATTCAAAATGCTGCAGCTAGAGTACTGACGGGGACTAGAAGGAGAGAGCATATCTCACCCATATTGGCCTCTCTTCATTGGCTTCCTGTTAATTCTAGAATAGAATTTAAAATTCTTCTTCTTACTTATAAGGTTTTGAATAATCAGGTCCCATCTTATCTTAGGGACCTCGTAGTACCATATCACCCCAATAGAGCGCTTCGCTCTCAGACTGCAGGCTTACTTGTAGTTCCTAGGGTTTGTAAGAGTAGAATGGGAGGCAGAGCCTTCAGCTTTCAGGCTCCTCTCCTGTGGAACCAGCTCCCAATTCAGATCAGGGAGACAGACACCCTCTCTACTTTTAAGATTAGGCTTAAAACTTTCCTTTTTGCCTAAAGCTTATAGTTAGGGCTGGATCAGGTGACCCTGAACCATCCCTTAGTTATGCTGCTATAGACGTAGACTGCTGGGGGGTTCCCATGATGCACTGTTTCTTTCTCTTTTTGCTCTGTATGCACCACTCTGCATTTAATCATTAGTGATCGATCTCTGCTCCCCTCCACAGCATGTCTTTTTCCTGGTTCTCTCCCTCAGCCCCAACCAGTCCCAGCAGAAGACTGCCCCTCCCTGAGCCTGGTTCTGCTGGAGGTTTCTTCCTGTTAAAAGGGAGTTTTTCCTTCCCACTGTAGCCAAGTGCTTGCTCACAGGGGGTCGTTTTGACCGTTGGGGTTTTACATCATTATTGTATGGCCTTGCCTTACAATATAAAGCGCCTTGGGGCAACTGTTTGTTGTGATTTGGCGCTATATAAAAAAAAAATTGATTGATTGATTGATTGATTGATAAATGCTGGATTGAAATGCCACAGCAGAACTCTTATTATCTCTGTGCGCTGACGGTTTTGGGCCGGTTGGATATGAAACTCCCGGGCTGAAAAATGTTCCCAGCACGCCCCTGCCACTGTCACACTATTCCTGTACATGTCCTGCACTACCCTAACATACTTCTCTGACACTCCAGACTTCCTCATATAATACCACAGCTCTTCTCTTGGCATCCTATCATAAGCTTTTTCTAAGTCCACAAACACACAATGTAACTCTTTCTGGCCTATGTACTTCTCCAACAGTATTCTCAGAGCAAACATTGCATCCGTAGTGCTCTTTCTCAGCATGAAACCATACTGATGCTCATAGATCTTCACTTGTTTTCTAAGCCTAGCTTCTACTACTCTTTCTCATAACTTAATGCTGTGGCTGATCAACTTTATGCCTCTGTAGTTACTGCAGCTCTGCACATCACTCTTGTTCTTGAAAATAGGAACCAGCACACTTCATCTCCACTCCTCAGGCATCCTCTCACTTTCCAAGATTTTATTAAACAATCTGGTTAGAAACTCTATTGCTATCTCTCCTAGACATTTCCATGCCTCCACTGGAATGTCATCTGGACCAACTACCTTTCTTTTCTTCATCTTCTTCATAGCAGCCCTCACTTCTTCCTTACTAATCTCTTGTACTTTCTGATTTACTCTCACCACATCATCCAGCCTTTTCTCTCGCTCATTTTCTTTATTCATCAGCTCTTCAAAATATTCCCTCCACCTTCTCAGCACACACTCCTCACTTGTCAGCACATTACCATGTGCATCTTTTACCACCCTAACCTGCTGCACATCCTTTCCAGCTCTGTCCCTTTGTCTGGCCAACTGATACAAGGCCTTTTCTCCTTCCTTACTATTCAACTTCTTGTACAGCTCGCAATATGCCTTTTCCTTCGCTTTTGCCACTTCTCTTTTTGCCTTACACCGCATCTCCTTGTACTTCTGTCTACTTTCTTCATCTCTCCGACTATCCCAAAGCGTTTTCACCAATCTCTTTCTCCTTATGCTTTCCTGGACCTCTTCATTCCACCACCAAGTCTCCTTGTCTTCCTTCCACTGTCCAGATGTCACACCCAGTACTGTCCTAGCTGTCTCCCTCACCACATCTGCAGTACTTTTCCAGTTGTCCAAAATTGCTTCCTCTCCAACCATTGCTTCTCTCACCTGCTCGCTAAATTTCACACAACAGTCTTCCTCCATCATCTTCCACCATCTGATCTTTTGTTGAGCTCTCACTCTCTTCTTCTTCTTCTTTACCTCTAAAGTCATCCTACAAACAACCATCCTATGCTGTCTAACGACACTCTCTCCTGCCACCACCTTACAGTCTCTGATTTCTTTTAGATTGCATCTCCTATAAAGAATGTCATGCACCTGAGTGCTCCTTCCTCCACTCTTATATGTCACCCTTTTCTTAAAGTAGGTATTCACCACAGACATTTCCATCCTTTTTGCAAAATCAACTACCATCTGTCCTTCCCCATTCCTATCCTTGATACCATATCTACCCATTACTTCCTCATAACCTCTGTTCCCTTCACCAACATGCCCATTGAAGTCCGCTCCTATCACCACTCTTTCATGCTTGGGCACACTCTCCACCACCTCATCTAACACACTCCAGAAATCTTCTTTCTCCTTCATCTCACAACCTACCTGTGGGTCATATGCACTGATGACATTCATCATCAACCCTTCAATTTCCAACTTCACACTCATCACCCTGTCAGATACTCGCTTAACCTCCAACACACTTTTAACATACTCTTCCTTTAAAATGACCCCAACACCATTTCTCTTCCTGTCCTCACCATGGTACAACAACTTGTACCCACCACCAATGCTCCTGCTCTTACTTCCCTTCCACTTGGTCTCTTGCACACACATTATGTCTACCTTTCTCCTCTCCATCATATCAGCCAGCTCTCTCCCTTTACCAGTCATACTACCAACATTCAAAGTCCCCACTCTCATTTCCACCCTCTAGTTTTCTTCTCCCACTGTTTGTGGAAACGTTCTCCTCCTCTTCTTCATCGTCTTCGCCCAGCAGTAGCCCGATTTCCACCGGCACCCTGTTGGGCAACAGCACCCGTGGTGGACGTTGGTATCCTGGGCCGCGACCGATCCGGTATGGAAATTTGATTCTTAGTCTGCATAGTTGGGTTAGCTTGTTTTATACCGGATGACCTTCCTGACGCAACCCTCCTCATTTATCCAGGCTTGGGACCGGCACTCAGAATGTACTGGCTGCACATCCCATGTGGCTGCTTAATTGAAAGTCAAAAAGAATAATTGCTTATTTGTTGATAAACATTTATTTGAGTCTCTTATTTTGGTAAACAGAATGCAGGGGTGGTGGCCAAGTGGTTAATGCACTTGGTTTCAGTTCAGAAGGCTCCGGGTTCAAATCCCACCCCTGCCACATTTCTCCATGTAATGTGGAGTTGCGTCAGGAAGGGCATCCGGCATAAAACTTATGCCAATTCAACATGCAGATCCACCTTGGATTTGCTGTGGCGACCCCAAGTGCAAACAAGGGAGCAACCAAAGGGACTTACTTTTACTATTTTGGTAAACAGAATGTTATTAATCAGTTTTTGTTTTTCAAAATTTTCCATCTGCAGTTGTTCAATGGACAACTCACATTTTTGGCAGATAAACAAACTTTATTTTGATATAATGGGGCTTAATATTGTCTCACATTCATTTGTCAATTGGAAATCTTTGCATTTTTTCCATTACAGTTCAAAACATGACAACAGTAGATGTTACTTATTCACATGTGACAGTCATATTTCTGACGTGATAAAGTACTGTTGTCCAATAATTTCTCTGCAACATTTATGGAACCTTGAGACATGGATTTGGATGGCTTCCAGCTCGTTTGACTTGTCCTTCTTGCTGATGGTTTTGCCTGCTTGTTCTGGTACAGGTATGGCACCATCTTTGGAATCAACCGTCTCCTAAACCAAAAAGAAAAATCTGAAAACATCATACAAATATAGCAATAACTTCCCTCAAGTGAAAAATTTGATATTTTTCCCAAAGGTTATAGAACATTGGAAAATCTCAACAGCGTCCAAACCCGGTTCAGAACTTTCTAAATAGTTGTTTTGACAAAACAATAAAAACAGGTCTTTTTTAGGTGAGTGTATTACAGTTTTTTTCAATTGCTTACACACAAAACCTTTATATATCACACTATTCCTAAACTCTGTCACTCAGTCTTCACAACTCAGGTAAAGGTCAAGTTATCAGTCTTGAACAATGGGTGACAACAATGCAGAGAGAGCCAGGGGAGTCAGAGGAAGACACAGAGGAGGACGAGGAGTTTGGGTTTGTGGAGGACGCTTTGGAAGGGGAGCAGGAAGAGGACAAGTTGAAGGAGGAAGGGATGAAGAACCAAGAAGAATAGTCTCTGATGAGATTAGGGCTACTTTGATTGATCATGTGATCAATCATGGGATGACCATGAGAGAGTTTTTCTGTTGTCAACTTGCCTCCATATTCACCATTTCTTAACCCGATCGAAGAATTCTTCTCAACATGGCGTTGGAAAGTGTATGATCGTCGTCTCTATGCCCGCCTTACACTACTCCAGGCAATCGAGAAAGCATGTGTTGACATTGATGCTGCTTCTATCCAAGGTTGGATTCGCCACACAAAAAGTGTCTTTCCTCGATGTTTGGCAAGAGAAAATATAGCATGCGATGTTGATGAAATACTGTGGCCAGACCCAGCGCGGAGGAGAGATTGACCCTAAATAAACACCCAACTATCTCTCCCCCATCAACAATCACACAGTTTTTCATACATGTCAGTTTTTTGGTTGCTGTATCACCATATGTGGTGGTTGGTGTACTTTGCTTTGTTTTTTTCTTGTATGCTGTACAATACTGCATTCACAACAGCATCCAGTTTATTCAGAAAATAAAATATTTTGGTTCCAATATTGCTTGTGTTGACTTTTATTTGCATAATACTGTATTTTCATTCTTGTATAGCAATATATATTAAAAATCCCAAAAACAAAAGAGCTTTAGATTTAGAGCTATAGTGTGTAAATGATATACAGAAGTATGTGATACTATGGTAAATGTGTTTATGATGTGAGACAAATGCTTGCTTTTGAGGTGTGTTTAGAATATTTTGAATACTGTGTTTCATTTTGCAGGAGATAGGGCGCTTTTTGCATTTCGTGTGAGCTATAGTTTGATTTGTGTGTAAAGTTTTGAGAAAATGGCACAGAGCTTTGGAAAAGTGTGTAAGCAGTTGAAAAAACTATAATTGGATTAGTAATTTCCCATACTTTTTTATATACTAGCTGAGTTACCCGTTCTACGCACAGGTAATAGAGAAGAATTTTAGCCATGTCACTGTATATTTCTTGTCACTTTAATTAAGGTGTAGGAAGTTGCGTTGCATTGTTTATATGTTGTCATCATTAAATTTCATAGAGCAATTTGGGACATTCATGAGATTCAAGTGAATGATGATAACAAGACATGGATGACCTCTAATTTCCTGCTTTTAAACTCAGATAAAACTGAAGTTATTGTACTTGGCCCCACAAATCTTAGAAACATGGTGTCTAACCAGATCCTTACTCTGGATGGCATTACCCTGACCTCTAGTAATACTGTGGGAAATCTTGGAGTCATTTTTGATTAGGATATGTCATTCAAAGCGCATATTAAACAAATATGTAGGACTGCTTTTTTTGCATTTACGCAATATCTCTAAAATCAGAAAGGTCTTGTCTCAGAGTGATGCTGAAAAACTAATTCATGCATTTATTTCCTCTAGGCTGGACTATTGTAATTCATTATTATCAGGTTGTCCTAAAAGTTCCCTAAAAAGCCTTCAGTTAATTCAAAATGCTGCAGCTAGAGTACTGACGGGGACTAGAAGGAGAGAGCATATCTCATCCATATTGGCCTCTCTTCATTGGCTTCCTGTTAATTCTAGAATAGAATTTAAAATTCTTCTTCTTACTTATAAGGTTTTGAATAATCAGGTCCCATCTTATCTTAGGGACCTCATAGTACCATATCACCCCAATAGAGCGCTTCGCTCTCAGACTGCAGGCTTACTTGTAGTTCCTGGGGTTTGTAGGAGTAGAATGGGAGGCAGAGCCTTCGGCTTTCAGGCTCCTCTCCTGTGGAACCAGCTCCCAATTCAGATCAGGGAGACAGACACCCTCTCTACTTTTAAGATTAGGCTTAAAACTTTCCTTTTTGCTAAAGCTTATAGTTATGGCTGGATCAGGTGACCCTGAACCATCCCTTAGTTATGCTGCTATAGACGTAGACTGCTGGGGGGTTCCCATGATGCACTGTTTCTTTCTCTTTTTGCTCTGTATGCACCACTCTGCATTTAATCATTAGTGATCGATCTCTGCTCCCCTCCACAGCATGTCTTTTTCCTGGTTGTCTCCCTCAGCCCCAACCAGTCCCAGCAGAAGACTGCCCCTCCCTGAGCCTGGTTCTGCTGGAGGTTTCTTCCTGTTAAAAGGGAGTTTTTCCTTCCCACTGTAGCCAAGTGCTTGCTCACAGGGGGTCGTTTTGACCGTTGGGGTTTTACATAATTATTGTATGGCCTTGCCTTACAATATAAAGCGCCTTGGGGCAACTGTTTGTTGTGATTTGGCGCTATATAAAAAAATTGATTGATTGATAAAAAGCTGACAGCATGTCATATCACTGCAACGCTCTGGGATATATAATGCTATTAGCGTCTCTGCAGATGTTTCCCAACTCTATTACATTTCATCCATTTAGCACTTGAGGTTTTATGACCTAACGCCCCTCACATCTTGGGAGGCATATCGACAGTCTGCATGCTGTACACAGCAGGTACATTTTAATTGAAAAAACCCTCGCCTTGACTCACACATGGCATTCGCTGGTCCGTTCGGATTATAAATAAAGTACTTCCTAGCCAGCCGCTACTACGTAGTAAGTAAAATGTGATGCTTACTACCTGACATGAGCACCACATGAACTGCGAAAATAAGGGCTCCAGTGAGCGCGTTGTGATCTATAAACATAAAAGGCAATCTATGTATGTATGTATGTATGTATGTATGTATGCGGCACGGTTTGTGTTCACTATGCACAGCCGCAGTAATTAAGCAATCAACACCAATCTTGGTATGGTGACTGGGGGCACCAAGGGGGAGGTCACTGGGGCCCTTAGGTTGAAAGCGTACATACGCAAAAACTAGAGGTGTAACGATAGACAAAAATCAGGTTTTGGTACGTACCTCGGTTCTGAGGTCAGGTTCGGTTCATTTTCGGTACAGTATGGGAACAAAATGCAAAACCTACATTTGCTTGTTGTTTAAACCAACAATTTATTGTAACATTAAACAGCTTTTAACAAAACCTTTCCACAAGTAAACAGCAGCACCACTGTTCCAGCATGAAGCCCTGTTCAATTTTATTCAACCTTCATATTTTTTGCCAGAAAAATTAATTTGAACAAAACTGTCACTCTCTATAAGGAGTTTTTTTTTTAAGAGAACTGATGTTACAGACGCCCTTTTGTACAATTTATTTTATTTTCTATCTCTTTCTATAAACTGTTTTTTTAATGTTTGTTAATATATCTTTTTAAATAACGTTTTGAAAACAAAAACATTGTGGGAGAGGCAAAAAAGTGAGTAAAACCACCTTTAAAATATTTAGAACCACAAATAAACTTGATTCTTGGTTTGTTTATTTATTTTGCCATTAAAATTGGCCATCATTTATTAAAATAAAATAATTTCTCAAGGCCAGGGCTTCTCAAAGTCTGGGGACTATTTAATCACAGTGCAGCAAATGAGGTCAGTGGACTGAACAAGTGAGTGACTGAGGGGGATTGTAGATATCCCTCCGCTCAGCGCTTTCAGGCTGCTGCAGGCAGCACTGCAAGAGGGGGGGAGACCCGCTGCCGCTTGGTGACAGCAGAGACTTTCACTTACATTCGCCAAACATCAGAAAAGTCTCCGGTTATGCCAGAAAAAGTAGCTAGATTTGTCGCTAGTTGCTTAGAGAAAATAAGTTGTCAAGAAGGTTTGGAAAGTCGCCAGATTTAGAGATTTAGTGAGAAGTTTGGAACATTGAATGTAAACACATGCAACACGAACTAACCTGTGCACAGCCCTGTACTGAACCAAACGTCCAGTACTGAAATGGTTCAATATAAATACATGTACCGTTACACCCTTAGCGAACACACACACACACACACACACACACACACTTTTATTATATGGATGGTGTTTACAAGATGATATTATTAATGGTTGATTATGAACTATTTGAAAAATTGTCCTAAATTTAATTTAGTTTTCTGAGCTCACTAAGTGAATCCACACTTATCAAATAATGGATTTTCCAACTTTACTGTAACATGAATACATCATTAAATGCTATGTAAACAACAAATGTGTAACCTCAAAAACACATTTTTTGTGCAGTTTTTTTTAAGTATCCATCACTGTGTTTAGTAACACACTACAATGACTGATAATGGAAACATATTTTGGTTGATTTCCACACACTAAATTCCATGTACACAGTGTTAGAAACACTCTGACCATACTCCTCCTCTCATCACCCCTGAGTGGAGACAATAAACAATCATCAAAGACAGAAAGCAGATGAAATGTATCATTTCTTTCTGTCCACTTCATGCTCAGGAAGAAGTATCAGGACTCTTCATCGTGGTTGGCGAGACAGAACACTTTAGAAACAGATTTCTCAAGTCAGAGACTATAGAAATGATCCCTGAAATTATAGTCTTAACCTGATGATGCTCCTGCTGCAGGACTTGAACCACCGACGAACCCTGCTTTGTTATGGTACCGAATCCCCCTCCCCCAGACATATTTAACTGAGTTTAAGAAACAAATTGAACCATCAACAAGACAGAAATATTATTATTTATATACACGTCACACAGTCAAACACAGCTCTGATTTATTTCTACAGGTCTGACTTGGACTTCCTTCCTCTTCCCTTCCATATTTGCACCATGATCATCAGACTGCCCCCTACAGTCTCCAAAGGAGATGTTGAGCTCTCCGAGTCTCAAGGAACCCCATAAAATGCTTATTTTTTTCTGGGACATCCTCAACTGCAACAACTTGAATTATGATTGATAGTTGCTCTTCGTGGCTCCAGTGAGCGCGTTGTGATCTATAACTATAAAAGGCAATCTATGTATGTATGTACAAGGTCTGTGAGAAAACATTCCGACCTTTTTATTTTTTTCAGAAACTTTAGGGATTTGAATCACGTGTGATTGCATCAGCCAACCTTGAACCTTAGTGCGCATGCGTGAGTTTTGTCCCACCTGTCGGTTGCGTCATTCGCCTGTGAGCAGCCTTTGTGTGAGGAGTGGTGCTGTGTGCTCGGTGGATTTTTATTGCAAGGAAAATGGCGGAACGATTGGAGCAACGCCATTGCAACAAATTTTGCCATAAACTTGGCGACAGCCAAGTGGAAACCATTTGAAAAATAAAGACGGCTTTCGGGGATGAAGCTATGGGCGCCACACAAATTAAGGAGTGGTACAACCGGTTTAAAGACGGACGTGTAACGTGCAGAGCGAGCCGTGCTCCGGCCGACCATCGACGTGCCGAAATGACGAGATCATTTCCAATGTGAATGCTGTGGTGATGCGGAACCATCGAGTGACCATCCAAGAAATTGCGGAGGAAGTGGACATTAGTACTTTTTCGGCACATTCCATTGTTACAGAAGATTTGGGCATGAAGCGAGTGGCTGCGAAGTTCGTGCCGAGGTTGCTGACGGCGGACCAAAAGCACCTCCGTGTTGAAGTCTCATAGGATATGCTGGACTCCATTCACACTGATCCCAGCTTTATGGACACTATTATCACCGGTGATGAGTCCTGGGTGTACAGGTACGACCCGGAAACCAAATTCCAGTCGTCACAGTGGAAGCATTCCACGTCGCCACGACCGAAGAAGGTGCGCCAAGTGCGCAGAAATGTGAAGGTAATGCTGACTGTTTTTTTTTACTCCTGCGGTGTGGTACACCATGAGTACGCACCACAGGGTCAAACAATAAAGAAGGAGTATTACAGGGATGTCCTCCGTTGCCCCCGTAATGCTGTACAGCGCAAGAGACCGGGAGTTGTGAGCCACAGGAAATTGGCGCCTCCACCACAACAATGCTCCAGCACATTCGTTGAACTTAATTTGGACTTTTTTGTGTTAAAACCAAACTCCTGTGGTTCCACAGGCTCCATACTCTCCTGACATGGCCCCTTGCGACTTCTGGCTGTTCCCAAAAATTAAAACACCATTAAAAGGAACGCGTTTTGAGACGAGGGAGGACATCATGGCTGCAACGACGGTGGAGCTGCACTCCATCCCAAAAGAGGCTTTTTTGGAATGCTTCCAACAGTGGCGACACCGCTGGGAGAAGTGTGTGGAGTCCCAAGGAGACTACTTCGAGGGTGATTAGGTTTCCAACCATCCAGGTAAGCCAGTTTTTTTTCCCTGGCCAAAGGTTGGATACTTTTCTAACAGACCTCGTATGTATGAATGTATGTATGTACGAGGTCTGTCCAAAAAGTATTGGACCTTTTTATTTTTTGCAAAAACCATATGGATTTGAATCACGTGTGATTGCATCAGCCAAGCTTGAACCTTCGTGCGCATACGTGAGTTTTTTCACACCTGTCGGTTGCGTCATTCGCCTATGAGCAGGCTTTGTGTGAGCAGTGATCCACCCCTCTCATCGGATTTTTATTGCGAATAAATGTCTGAACGATTTGGAGCTTTGCTGCATCAAATTTTTCCAGAAACTGTAAGAGACCTCCAGCTGGACACCATTCGGAAAATTTAGATGGCTTTCAGCGACGATTTTGTGGGGATTACACAGATTAAGGAGTGCTCTAGCCGGTTTAAAGACCGCCCAGAGCGTCTGAGAGCATGGCGCACTCCGAGCGCTGATCGACAGGCTCAAACCCCGCTGAAACAACCAGATCATTTCCAACATGAAGGCTTTGATGATCCGGGACGTCGTCTAACTTTCAAAAAAAGGCAGAAGGCGTGGTCATCAGCACTTTTTCGGCACATTTTACTGTCACAGGAGTTTTTTTCATGGAAAGAGAAGTGGAGGATTGCGCCACCATGCCGCTCATGGCGCGGGACAAAACCACCTCCGCGTTGGTCTCACAGGACGGCTTTCAGGTGGCTTTCAGACGGCTTCCGGTTGCTTTTCAGTCGTGTGAGTATGCGAGAAATTGTGCATGAGCTGGACATGCCCCAACATGTCCTGTGAGGCTTCATCACAGCGTTGCTTTGCGTCATGCGTCTCCGCCGCGACGCGCGGAGTTACTCCGCACGTCTGTCTCAATGTGCCGAAACAGTGCTGATATCCACGTCTTCCGAAGTCTTTCAGAAGTCTTTCAGAAAGCGCTGTAACTAGGTTTAAGGATATGATTCCTTCTTTATGTTCTCTAATGCCATATACCAACACAGTGCAGAGTAGCTACCTAAACTCTGTAAGTGAGATAGAGTATCTCGTCAATAGTTTTACATCCTCATTGAAGACAACTTTGGATGCTGTAGCTCCTCTGAAAAAGAGAGCTTTAAATCAGAAGTGCCTGACTCCGTTGTATAACTCACAAACTCGCAGCTTAAAGCAGATAACCCGTAAGTTGGAGAGGAAATGGCGTCTCACTAATTTAGAAGATCTTCACTTAGCCTGGAAAAAGAGTCTGTTGCTCTATAAAAAAAGCCCTCCGTAAAGCTTGGACATCTTACTACTCATTGAAGAACAACCCCAGGTTTCTTTTCAGCACTGTAGCCAGGCTGACAAAGAGTCAGAGCTCTATTGAGCCGAGTATTCCTTTAACTTTAACTAGTAATGATTTCATTACTTTCTTTGCTAATAAAATTTTAACTAATAGAGAAAAAAATTACTCATAACCATCTCAAAGATGTATCGTTATCTTTGGCTGCTTTCAGTGATGCCGGTATTTGGTTAGACTCTTTCTCTCCGATTGTTCTGTCTGAGTTATTTTCATTAGTTACTTCCTCCAAACCATCAACATGTCTATCAGACCCCATTCCTACCAGGCTGCTCAAGGAAGCCCTACCATTAATTAACGCTTCGATCTTAAATATGATCAATCTATCTTTATTAGTTGGCTATGTACCACAGGCTTTTAAGGTGGCAGTAATTAAACCATTACTTAAAAAGCCATCACTTGACCCAGCTATCTTAGCTAATTATAGGCCAATCTCCAACCTTCCTTTTCTCTCAAAAATTCTTGAAAAAGTAGTTGTAAAACAGCTAACTGATCATCTGCAGAGGAATGGTCTATTTGAAGAGTTTCAGTCAGGTTTTAGAATTCATTATAGTACAGAAACAGCATTAATGAAGGTTACAAATGATCTTCTTATGGCCTCAGACAGTGGACTCATCTCTGTGCTTGTTCTGTTAGACCTCAGTGCTGCTTTTGATACTGTTGACCATAAAATTTGATTACAGAGATTAGAGCATGCCATAGGTATTAAAGGCACTGTGCTGCGGTGGTTTGAATCATATTTATCTAATAGATTACAATTTGTTCATGTAAATGGGGAATCTTCGTCACAGAATAAGGTTAATTATGGAGTTCCACAAGGTTCTGTGCTAGGACCAATTTTATTCACTTTATACATGTTTCCCTTAGGCAGTATTATTAGACGGCATTGCTTAAATTTTCATTGTTACGCAGATGATACCCAGGTTAATCTATCCATGAAGCCAGAGGACACACACCAATTAGCTAAACTGCAGGATTGTCTTACAGACATAAAGACATGGATGACCTCTAATTTCCTGCTTTTAAACTCAGATAAAACTGAAGTTATTGTACTTGGCCCCACAAATCTTAGAAACATGGTGTCTAACCAAATCCTTACTCTGGATGGCATTACCCTGACCTCTAGTAATACTGTGAGAAATCTTGGAGTCATTTTTGATCAGGATATGTCATTCAATGCGCATATTAAACAAATATGTAGGACTGCTTTTTTGCATTTGCGCAATATCTCTAAAATTAGAAAGGTCTTGTCTCAGAGTGATGCTGAAAAACTAATTCATGCATTTATTTCCTCTAGGCTGGACTATTGTAATTCATTATTATCAGGTTGTCCTAAAAGTTCCCTGAAAAGCCTTCAGTTAATTCAAAATGCTGCAGCTATAGTGTTACAGGGACTAGAAGGAGAGAGCATATCTCACCCATATTGGCCTCTCTTCATTGGCTTCCTGTTAATTCTAGAATAGAATTTAAAATTCTTCTTCTTACTTATAAGGTTTTGAATATTTCAGGTCCCATCTTATCTTAGGGACCTCATAGTACCATATCACCCCAATAGAGCGCTTCGCTCTCAGACTGCAGGCTTACTTGTAGTTCCTAGGGTTTGTAAGAGTAGAATGGGAGGCAGAGCCTTCAGCTTTCAGGCTCCTCTCCTGTGGAACCAGCTCCCAATTCAGATCAGGGAGACAGACACCCTCTCTACTTTTAAGATTAGGCTTAAAACTTTCCTTTTTGCTAAAGCTTATAGTTAGGGCTGGATCAGGTGACCCTGAACCATCCCTTAGTTATGCTGCTATAGACTTAGACTGCTGGGGGGTTCCCATGATGCACTGAGTGTTTCTTTCTCTTTTTACTCTGTATGCACCACTCTGCATTTAATCATTAGTGATTGATCTCTGCTCCCCTCCACAGCATGTCTTTTTCCTGGTTCTCTCCCTCAGCCCCAACCAGCCCCAGCAGAAGACTGCCCCTCCCTGAGCCTGGTTCTGCTGGAGGTTTCTTCCTGTTAAAAGGGAGTTTTTCCTTCCCACTGTTGCCAAGTGCTTGCTCACAGGGGGTCATTTTGACCGTTGGGGTTTTTCCGTAATTATTGTATGGCTTTGCCTTACAATATAAGGCGCCTTGGGGCAACTGTTTGTTGTGATTTGGCGCTATATAAATAAAATTGATTTGATTTGATTTGATTCCGCAATTCCTGTGCTAGTCAGACGACATACCGGATCAAGACAACGTCCAGTTGAGAAATGAATGGCACATTCCACTGTTACAGGAGTTTTTGTCATGGAAAGAGGAGCGGAGGAACTCCGCGCGTCGCGGCGGAGCCGCATGGCGCAAAGCAACGCCATGATGAAGCCTCACAGGACATGTTGGGGCATGTCCAGCTCATGCACAATTTCTCGGATACTCACATGACTGAAAAGCAACCAGAAGCTGTCTGAACCATCTGAAAGCTGTCCTGTGAGTCCAACACGGAGGTGGTTTTGTCCTGCGCCATGAGCGGCATGGTGGCGCAATCCTCCGCTTCTCTTTCCATGAAAATACCTCCTGTAACAGTAGAATGTGCCGAAAAAGTGCTGATGTCCACGCCTTCTGCCTTTTTTGTGAAAGTTAGATGACGTCCCGGATCAAATGAAATGAAATGAAATAAGCAGAGCACGGTACAAAGGCTAACTGAATTTAATACATAACAGTGATACAAAAAATAACAAAGAAAGTGCGGTCTGGCGTGGTGCGCTCCCAGCAGCGCTAACGGTCCGGAGCCAGAAGCTGTTCGGACCCAAGGACCCCGCCGACACCCCCCAGGTGGCCGCAACAAACCGAGTCTGTGAAAGAAGGAACCATTATGTGAGTCCACACTCTACACACAGAGAGAACACTTAAAGGTGTACAAACAGCAAACACTTCCTGGCTTGATTACTAATCAGCTTCCCAACCTGCAGGCATGGAACATCCAGTTCACAAAACTCCACTGCAGTGGAAGCCGATACATGACTAACATACAGCTCAATATAAAAAGGTGTGAGGGACACCACATTTACTGACTGTATAAATGTTAGTCACAAAATCTAACGTACCTCAGGAAGTGTGCTGACGAGCGTGAGACCTCACCCCCTCCTCTTTCACAGACCGTGCATCAAACCCTGGACGTTCTCTGCATCCACTGATGATGAGATGGCTCCCGAGACGACGATCTCACCCGTCTGGTCACAAGGTCGAGTCTCTGGCAAATACACACTGTATACTCCAGTCTTAAATGCCACCATGTTCCAATCCATATAGATGCACCTCAGCTGTGAGTCCTGACGAGCCGCAGGTGATCAGGGTGAGGTCCTGATAACCTCAGCAACACAGCCACTCAGTCCCAAATGCAAGCCACCTGGAAGGAAAAACAAAAGACAGAAACAAAAAGGCAGCCAGGCCCCCCAGCCATACAACAGTACCCCACCCTCACGGGAAGCCTCCCGGCGACCACACAAACCTGACCCAGGAGAAACACCCCCCTCCAGGGACCATGGCTGGAAACCGCATCTGCATTCGTCTTCCAACAGAATGGTTGATGTCCTCTCCTCTGGCTGCATCCTTGCCTTTGTTTCAGTCAGTCACTTAGCACAGGTGTGGCCAGGAGTTCTTAAACCTGTGCGGTCAGCCTTTATCCAACCATGTGCGGTCATTAGTCATAAAACAAAAAAGACAAACACAAACAACCAAACCACCCCCCCCCCCTCCCCAGGGGACCGTCCTATCAAACCCCGGGATGAGGAGAAAAGAAAAACCCCAAACTTAAGCTTACAAATAAAAGCGCTAAAACACCCCCCCCCCCCCAAACGACATGTAGGGACCAACACCCCCCAGAGGACTTCCCGCCAGCTCCAGGAGTAATAACCACAGCCGAGGTCCCTCTGGGATCCAACGTCACCCACGGGGACTCCCAGCGCCTCCCAGAGGACCACTCGTCAACCCCAGGAGACGCCTCCCCTCACGACCAACGGACCCAGCCCCGGCCGTCTATGGCTAGATGGACCCACAGCCCTTTCCCCCCCAGAGGACACCACAGTCAAACCCTGAGGGCGGAAACTGGGGGGAAAACACCCCCCCCCCCCAGGTGCAGAGGTTACCTGGGAAACGCCCAGCATAACCACACTGCACCACTCCAGCAACGCCGACACTACGGCTCACACGGCTGGAGCCAGAGGAGAAGAGAGGGAACAAAAAGAAAATACCCCAAACCCCCCCTCCCCTCCCGGGTGCAGAGGTTACCTGGGAAACGCCGAGCACAACCTAACTGCACCACTCCAGCAACGCCGACACTACGGCTCACACGGCTGGAGTCAGAGGAGAAGAGAGGGCATAACAAAAAACAAAACAAAAAAAAAGAAAGAAAAAACAACAACCCAAATACCGTCGCCAGTCACACTCCACCACGACCCACGGATAAGGCACAACACAGGAACACGGCTGCAAGAGAGCACGAATCAGTATTCAGTAATGGGTCTCAAACACGCACCATCCGGGCGGAGAGCACCCGCAACTGATCCGGATAACTTCTGAACGTCTGCTGCCGCCTTCCCGGCGCGTTACCGTCTCTGCTACCGCTGGGTCCGTGATGTTTGGCCAGAGACTACTGTTATGTGTCGGACGCAGCTCGGAGAACTGACCAGCGTTTGAAGGACCCAGTATGAAATAAGCAGAGCACAGTACAAAGGCTAACTGAATTTAATACATAACAGTGATACAAAAAATAACAAAAGAAAGTGCGGTCTGGCGTGGTGCGCTCCCAGCAGCGCTAACGGTCCGGAGCCAGAAGCTGTTCGGACCCAAGGACCCCGCCGACACCCCCCAGGTGGCCGCAACAAACCGAGTCTGTGAAAGAAGGAACCATTATGTGAGTCCACACTCTACACACAGAGAGACCACTAAAGGTGTACAAACAGCAAACACTTCCTGGCTTGATTACTAATCAGCTTCCCAACCTGCAGGCATGGAACATCCAGTTCACAAAACTCCACTGCAGTGGAAGCCAATACATGACTAACATACAGCTCAATATAAAAAGGTGTGAGGGACACCACATTTACTGACTGTATAAATGTTAGTCACAAAATCTAACGTACCTCAGGAAGTGTGCTGACGAGCGTGAGACCTCACCCCCTCCTCTTTCACAGACCGTGCATCAAACCCTGGACGTTCTCTGCATCCACTGATGATGAGATGGCTCCCGAGACGACGATCTCACCCGTCTGGGCAAATACACACTGTATACTCCAGTCTTAAATGCCACCATGTTCCAATCCATATAGATGCACCTCAGCTGTGAGTCCTGACGAGCCGCAGGTGATCAGGGTGAGGTCCTGATAACCTCAGCAACACAGCCACTCAGTCCCAAATGCAAGCCACCTGGAAGGAAAAACAAAAGACAGAAACAAAAAGGCAGCCAGGCCCCCCAGCCATACAACATTAACAAGAGTGACATGAAATATACAATGACAATAAAAACCATAATAATACCTAAAATCCATAATAATACCAAACGTACCAATCTTTAAAAACATTGACACTGGACGAGTTAATGACATGGTTCAGTAAACTGTTCCACAAGGTGACAATTCTGTTGCTAAAAAAAATCTTTCTGATGTTCAATCTTGACCTAATAACCTTTAACAGAGTCAAGTGGCCTCTCAGAGCAGTGTAATCTGTAAACTGGAAAAATTGATTCTCATCAGCATTTTCGTGGCAGTTTAATACTTTATAAGCTTCAATAACTTTCTCAAAGTCTGGGGACTTGAGCCACACTTGCACACAATAAACACAAAAACAGGCTTCTTGTCAAAACTTACTAATTTGTTCAAAAATATTGGTCCAATCACCTTGCTGTTTTCAAGACATGAATCATCTTGAAAAAATTAATAAGTACACCAAAAGTCACAAGTCACACGACGGTCCCACATCACCACAGAGTTCACTTTGGAAATGATCTGGTCATTTCTGCATGTTGATGGCCGACCCGAGAGCGGCTCGCTCTCCACCGTTGTGCGGCCGTCTTTAAACCGGTTGTACCGCTCCTTAATCTGTGTGATGCCCATAGGATCGTCACCAAAAGCCGTCTAAAAATCCGAATGGTTTCCACCTGGCTGTCGCCCAGTTTCTGACAAAATTTGATGCAGTCACGCTGCTCCAGTCATTCCGCCATTTCCTTGCAAAGAAAAAACAACAAGAGACTCCACCCATCCTAACACAAAGGCTGCTTACCAGCAAATGACGCAACAGACAGGCGTGAAAAAATTCATGCATGCGCACGAAGGTTCAAGGTTGGCTCATGCAAGCACACGTGTTTCAAATCCATCAGGTTTTTGAAAAAAATAAAAAGGTGGGATACTTTTCTAACAGACCTGGTATATATATATATATATATATATATATATATATATATATATATATATATATATATATATATATATGTATATAGTTACAGATTTTTTGGTTTTCACCACTTTCGTCCCTGAATATGTCAATCGTGAGTCACTTTTGTGCAGATTAAAGTCACTAACTGGGACTCCTGTCTTGTTGCAAGAATTAAATGAGAATTGTCCTCCGTTCTGTTCACACAGCTCCAAAATCTGCTAGGCTCTCTGCTGAGTCAAATTAGAACAATAGAGTCCACTCGGAATTAATAAATTCAAAACCCCACTGAAATCATTTGACACCCCTTTCAAAATGTAATACAAACAAACTACAATCGATCAAAATGTTTTTTTCCTCCCAGAGATATGGAGAGACATTCATGCCAAAATGTCTGAAAGGAAATGCTTTTGACAAAAACTACAGATTTTATTCATTTTTATTTATGTCCAGAAATCAAGGATCCAGTGACCGATTTTGTATTTATTTACTTTAAGACTCAATAAAATGTTGTTGACAGAAAACCTGTAATGCCTACTTTTAGTACACAGAAAATTCACAATGAATGGGAAGAAAAGTGTTTGGGGCCAAAAAATAAACATAAAACAGTATTTACATAGATTAGAATACATACTAAGTTAACTATGAGTTGAAAAACAATATCGGATGATAACTATTGTTTTTTTTGTTTATGTTTTTAGTTCAGAGTGACAGCTGCTCACAATGAAAACCATCCTCAACAAAAGAAAATGAGCTGATACAAATCAGTCAGTGCTAAATATTGGCAACTTGCAAAGCAATTTTAAATGCAATTATCATTATCATCTGACCTGAAAATCAACAGAGTTATTGTAGTCAGGCCCAAAAATATACATATTTGCTGACATTAGTCTATATGCACATTTTATCACGCTCACAAACTGTGGTTAAAAAAAAAGAAACTTCTGGTGATCTTGACCCACAAAGTAAATGTGGCTGTTGGAGTCGAGTGATCCAACATACAAGGTCTGTTAGAAAAGTATCCAACCTTTTTATTTTTTTCAAAAACCATATGGATTTGAATCACGTGTGATTGCATCAGCCAAGCTTGAACCTTCGTGCGCATGCGTGAGTTTTTTCATGCCTGTCGGTTGCGTCATTCGCCTGTGAGCAGGCTTTGTGTGAGCACTGGTCCACCCCTCTCGTCGTTTTTTTATTGCAAATAAATGTCTGAACGATTTGGAGCTTTGCTGCGTTAGTTTTTTCCCAGAAACTATGAGAGACCTCCAGGTGGACACCGTTCAGAAATTTAATATGGCTTTCAGGGACGATTTTATGGGGATTACACAGATTAAGGAGTGATCCAGATGGTTTAAAGACTGCCCACAACTGCTGAGAGCGCACCACGCTCCGAGCGCCGATCGACAGGCTCAAACAACCAGATCATTTCCAACGTGAAGGCTTTGTTGATCCGGGACGTCGTCTGACTTTCACAAAAAGGCAGAAGGCGTGGATATCAGCACTTTTTTGGCACATTCCACTGTTACAGGAGTTTTTTCATGGAAAGAAAAGCGGAGGGATGCACCACGGAGCCGTTCATTACGCGGCACAAAACCACCTCCGTGTTGGTCTCACAGGACGGCTTTCAGGTGGATTTCAGACGGCTTCCGGTTGCTTTTCAGTCGTGTGATTATTAAAACGACAAGAGGGGTGGACTAGTGCTCACACAAAGCCTGCTCACAGGCGAATGACGCAACCGACAGGTGTGAAAAAACTCACGCATGCGCACGAAGGTTCAAGCTTGGCTGATGCAATCACACGTGATTCAAATCCATATGGTTTTTGAAAAAATAAAAAGGTCGGATACTTTTCTAACAGACCTCATAATGTACATAAGCAGTTTGTTGACAGGGAGTTACATACAGCAGAAGTGTTCACGGTCACATTAGTAAATAGACGTTTATTCTACTTCGATCATATGTGATGTGAACGTACTCTACAATAAAACATTTAAAAACCCGATGAGTCATTTGTTTATTTAGAACACAAACACTGCTTCTTGCACATGGGTACACAGTGCGAGCAGCTGCGCGATGTGGTTACACATATGGTTACACATCGAAAATAAAAAAAATACATGCCACCTATGGGATTTGAACCTGCACTTTCCAAAAGCCCTGATTGTCAACCAGAAAGTTTACCACTGAGCTACCATCACTGTGCAGTAAAATGTGATGGAAAATGCTTGATATCAAGAATGACATGGATGTATTTAAGAAAAAATAAAACCACACACCATGTAAAAACACCACATTTTATTGAATCCCTCTTATCAAGCGGACAATACAAATATGATCCGTCTGTTCCTCTGTAGATGATCCATGGTCACAGACGTACAGTCATGAAATGACATGAATGAGAAGCAGGGTGCTGTTATCATGTCCATATCTGGTGGCGGCATGTCCAGCTGGCTGTGCGCGCATGTCCTGCCTGAAACGCGTGTCTTGTGGATGGTGCAAGAGAGATAGCGGACATCAGAAATCTCTGTTTGCACTTGTTTGTAAGTGCTTTTTGCATTTACTGTGTTGCCTTAATTTATGTGTTGTGGAAAACATTTAGAATGAATCCACAACACGCACACGGGTGATTCTTTAACTACGGGCACTATTGGGCTTGTAAATGTAATTTCCACCACACCATTGCCTTACAATATAAAGCGCCTTGGGGCAACTGTTTGTTGTGATTTGGCACTTTATACATGTGCTCTGATGTCACTGTTTATCTCCATAGAAACTACCCAAACAATCTTTCATACAAACTGTTTAAAGGGACATTACAGTGTTGTGGTGGAAATTACGGCAATAGTGTGGGACAACTACATTTTGTTTAAAAAAATTACAACAGTTGTATGACATTGAATACCCCAATTATGTTTTGATTATTTTACTGATATTTTATTCAGAGATATTTTAAAACATTAGAAAAAACATTTCTTTACCATTCATTTTTATCATTGAAAATCAAAAGTCTGGGTGTGGGACAAGCACAAAACAATCATCAGCATCATCGGCAATATTTGCCAATGATGCTGAAAAAAGGTGAAAAAGTCATCATAGACTACTAGAACAAATTTCTTAACACACTTTCATTGTAAAGATAACTATAAAAGTGTGAAATTTCCCCTTTTTTCTGTTTTTCATACAATATGATCAAAGGACATAATAAGTGCCCGTAGTCTAAGAATCACCCACACGCGTGTACACACACGCACACACACACACACACACACACACACACACACACACACACAAAATTACATTATTCTCTCTACTCAGTTAGGTTTATTTTACTTAAGATGATATTATAATATGAGTCCAGGGAAATGAAATAATTCCCTCAAAATAATTGAGTTGATTAAACTGATCAGGTTTTGTCTAAAGTAAGAATGAAATAAGTGACCTGTTGGTTCCTTGAAAAATGCACAAAACAGTGAATGTAGTCAAACATTTTATGTTATAAAGAAAATTTATTCAAAAATATATTTCCAGATAGTAAAAAAATAAAATAGATTTGGAGATGACTCTGCAGGCTGCTGAGGGTCAGTGCTGAGGTGTCTTGACCTTTTTAACCTGCACAATAAATAAATAAACACATTCAGACTTTCTGTATGATGCCAGCTGCTAAAAACAAGAGTCACGTGTTCGATCTGATTGTTTCCTCACCTTCCTGTTGGGCTTCCACGTCGGGTGGAGCTCGTAATGTCGTCGGCTCTCGATTCTGGCCAGTTGGAAATATTCTTCTTTCTCTGTTGCAGAGAGAGAATGCCACTGCAAACACAAGACAACACACTGTCAGTTCACGCACTCACTGACACAATGATAAGATTGTGCACGTGAGGAGTGTGCACACTCACCATCTGTCCCAGAATCTTATTCACGATGGCACAGTCTTTCACCTTCTGCTGTGCCACCACAAGTGGGTGCTGCTTCTGTCTAAACACCATGAAGGCATTTGGGGGCTTTTTTACATAGGGTTTGGGATCAGCAGAAGTACTGGGAGGGGCGCTGGGTTCTGGAGGAACAGGAACACAGGCGGGATGAGCAGGAGTGCTAGGAGGGGTGCTGGGTTTTGGAGGATCAGTAACAAAGGCGGGATGAGCAGGAGTGGAGGAAGTCAGATAAAATGTGGGATGGACAAAAGTCAATAAAATGTTTTCAGCAGCAGGAGTGTTGAGCGCCTGGTACTGAGGGCTTCCAAGGTCCATGATCAGGAGATCATCCTGATCCTGAAAACACAAGCAAACACATCCAGCAGTTACAAAATATGATCTGCCCATATCTATCATAAATCCATCTCTCCATTCATTAAAACTCTTAAAGCGCATATCTCTGACAAATGAAATGTCAAATGAGCTGACTATTCTAAATAAATAAAGTATTATGAAACTATTGGTGTATTGTGTTTTATTTTTGGTGCCACATGTCCTGAGATATTAAGTCATAAACATGGAGAATTTAGGCTGATTTCACCTGCTGTTTTTAAACGCTCATGTCAGCCTGCAGGAATCGTTGGTTTCTGTGACATCACCTTAATTTTTTTACTGTTAGAATTAGGTGTTTTTCATGGGTTTGCAAGATGAATATGTGAAAATGGTGAACACGTGTGTTCTGGGAGCGTCCATCCAAAGCAGTCATGCTGTTTATTAGTTGCAGTTTTCTCATGGATAAGATTGTGAGGGGGAAAGTGGCAGCTTTTTCTAGCGCCTGCTGGAAAGACTGCAGAAATTAAGCTGCCACAGCTTCAAAAACTGATCTAAACAAGATCACTGCGCTCATAGAGGGCAAACCTCTGCAGACACGAGTTACCAATTTTGTTGGTGGAGCTAAGGATTCTATCCATTCCATTTGTGCAGGCAGGTGAACTCTAACAAAGCATGTTGCCACTCTCAAAAGTGTAGAACTGGCCGTGTTTGTGGTTTATGCCACATTGTATCATGTGAAGCTAAACTACGTGGGGAGCCGGTGAGCCACAGAGGAATGCTGCACATTTGTTTATAAACTGTGATCATGGAGAGTTGGAGAACATGACAATGGGTGTCAGCTGTTCCTGCTGTTGTGATCTTAGTGGGAGAGTTGTGATGTGGACCACCTCCCAGCCGAATGTGTGAAGAGACGTGGATGTTTACCATGGACTGTTTACTGTGGATGGACAAATGACAGACAGCTGAACAATAATGCTACATGGCTCTGTGTGAACACAGCAGCAGTAAAATCAGCAATGCACCTTTCAGGTTATGTTTTTATTACTATTTATTATGTATTTTTTACAGTATTTATTACATTTTTTACTGAATACACCGCAAGTTACAAAGAGGTAGAGAAGGACATATGTTGATCTTCAATTTACAAGCATTTGACTTGAAAACCAAATTAAAGCCATATTACATTTTGAAGACAAAAAGTGGCCTTATTGAGTGTGTGTACTGCATAAATCATGAAGTAAACATGAGGTGGACGAACTGGCCGTAAGTGAAGTGACCCTACGGCAGGTAAAAGTTGGCTCCTAAGGTTACGTAATATCTCTGGATCAAAATGGATGTGAATCTGTTTTGCCTTTTTGAGATGCACTCCATCAGCTCTATCAGGGCCCACACAAGTTAAAGTGCTTATCACCAGTAAATAAAATGTCAAATGAGCTGACTATTTTAAGTAAATAAAGAATTATGAAAATGTTGATGTAATGTGTTTTATATTTGGTGCCATATCCCCTGAGAAATTAAGCCATAAACATGGGAATTTAGCCTGATTTCACCTGCTGCTAATAAACATTCAGAAACATGAACCTCTCAGAAAACTGGGCTTTGATGACATCATATAACCATCCCTTAGTTATGCTGCTATAGACGTAGACTGCTGGGGGGTTCCCATGATGCACTGTTTCTTTCTCTTTTTGCTCTGTATGCACCACTCTGCATTTAATCATTAGTGATCGATCTCTGCTCCCCTCCACAGCATGTCTTTTTCCTGGTTCTCTCCCTCAGCCCCAACCAGTCCCAGCAGAAGACTGCCCCTCCCTGAGCCTGGTTCTGCTGGAGGTTTCTTCCTGTTAAAAGGGAGTTTTTCCTTCCCACTGTAGCCAAGTGCTTGCTCACAGGGGGTCGTTTTGACCGTTGGGGTTTTACATAATTATTGTATGGCCTTGCCTTACAATATAAAGCGCCTTGGGGCAACTGTTTGTTGTGATTTGGCGCTATATAAAAAAAATTGATTGATTGATGATTGATTGATATACATAACATTAGCCTAGCTCTACTATGATAGGCTCAGTACTTGGTCCATATTTGTCTACAAGGTGATCCTTTGAATGCACTTTTTCTTTGAAGTGGTGATTTTTCATGTCAGCTATTTCAGAGCTTCCAAGGGTTTTGAATGCAGCATTAAAGTTATACGCTGCATCATATTTCATCAACCATATATCTGAACCATTTTAGAAAAACTGCTTTATTTGAGGGTTTTTTTTTTTAAATAAAAGAACTTTAAATGAAATTTACTACTGATTTCTTCTTTTTTAAATCCATGATATTACCTCTGCCAGTGAAGTTGGAGGAAGTTATGTTTTTGCTCCTGTTTATTTGTTTGTAAACAGCATGGAGTCCACAATTTTTCAAATGTTATTATTATTATTATTATTATTATTATTATTATTATTATTATTATTATTGCAGATTCATATTCTGAATGGCAAGAACTGGTTCAATTTTCAAGGTAATAGGTCAAATGTTAAAGTCAGGAAAAATCTTGGGAAATTGGAAAAATGAAAAATCTCTACCTTTAACACTGAACAGATTGTCAAAAATTTATAACTGTCAAAAAAGACCAAATTTATTGAATATTTGAGTGCTTTATGTGGCTTTATATCCTTTATTGACTGACGAAATTTGATCTGGATCTGATCCATAGTATATTTTGGGGCCATTTAAATTTAACATTGTAAACCCCATTTAATGTATACAGTATTTTACATTATATCGTAACATGGACCAATCTCTCTCATATTTGAAAATGAGCTGCAGACTGGCACTCACTATCACCTGTTAAATTTTGATCCAGATCTGATCTGGATTGTGAATTTTGTTGACATTTGAATTTAGCATTGAAAAGCCTATTTGGTGTACATTTTACATAATGAAGTTGTGGTGATTCTGTAGGCAGAGGACTGGTCTGTGCTTAAGTCCCTGACCATATCTTGGCTAAGTTGAGCAAGTGGAAGGCCAACAGTGATCTTCTTGAAACATGGGTTGAGGCTTATCCCCACACAATTTTTGAGGATATAGATTCCAGCCGAAAATCCGCTTTAATGTCATCAATTTATACTTGCATCATACCTTAATGTGCCACAATGTCAAATTAGTGGAAAAATGCCACATTTTATCCCATCTGTGACCTAAAATCTCTGTAGCTAGGCCGACTTTGATTTAATTTTTGATGCCATATTTGAATTCAGTTCCCCAAAGTAACTTTTTTTTTCTCTAGAACCGTTGGGGAGTGAGAAAGTTTTGAAAATCTCAACACTGTTGGGAAAGTGTAGTGACACGGACCCACAACAGGGGGCGTAAATGAACGGACAATGGAAGGAGTCAAATTATAACACTTTACTGTTGTGAATGACACAACCAAACACAGCAGATTACAGAATGTGCAAAAGTCAATCAATAAAGGTGTCGTGTGGGCAGGCTCGACGATAGGAGACGCCCGTCTGGAAACGAACCGGAACCACACGATTTCCACTTGCCACCGAACCCGAGGAATACTGGAGCCGCCAAGTCCCGAAGTCCCCAGGTGGCCACCTTCACGGCGGGTCGGATCTGGTACTGCTGGCAGAAAGCAAAGACAGTCAAGGGTGGGTGTGTGAACACCCAGTAACAATCCTGGTGGGAATTCCACCTCCACCTCACACTCAATACGTTGCAGCGATCCCTCAGAGGAAAAAGAGTGCCCTCTTGTACAGCCTCCACAAAAAGCACCGGTACTCCTGCAAACACTCACAATAAACTGATTTACAAAATACCACAAAAAGGCTGAGGATATTACCTCTGGTAGAAGATGATATCTCGGCAGTGTGGTGGAGGTGTCTTCCTGCTTTTATTCCAGATGTGGATTGGATGATTAGTGACAGCTGTCATGGATGATGGGTGACAGCTGTCACCACAGCTTGTTCCTGAGGCGGCAGCGCCCTCTCGTGCCTGAAGCCCGCACTTCAGGCAGGGCGCCCTCTGGTGGTGGGCCAGCAGTACCTCCTCTTCTGGCGGCCCACACAACAAACACACTGACACGCCGGAACGCCCACCGAGGCAGTGAGAGACGCACATGCAAACAGGTGAGAAGCGAGCAATAAATCCAGCCATTTTGTTGCACAGAAGTTGATTGTCACCCTTAAAATACATTCAGAAGTGATACCGTAGTGACTGAAATGACATGAAGCCTATTGATGTGGGTTTACTATGTTTGAACCGTCTTGGTGAGTTTCAGTGAAGCTAATTCAACTAATAGTGGTCGTCTATAAAATCTGTGATCTTAATTTTTCAGAGACTTCAAAGTGAAATGTATCTCAACTCGTATTTTACAAACAAGTGAAAACCCGATGGTCACTGTGTTCTTCTGTGGAAAGCGGACAACCTTCCAGAAGGACGACCATCTCTGTAGCAATTCACCAATCAGGCCTGTATGGTAGAGTGGTCAGACGGAAGCCACTTCTTCATAAAAAGTACATGGCAGCCTGCCTGGGGTTTGCCAAAAGGCACCTGAAGGACTCTCAGACCATGACAAACAAAATTCTCTGGTCTGATGAGACAAAAATTGAACTCATTGGTGTGAATGCCAGGCATCAAGTTTGGCGGAAACAAGGTACTATCTTTACAGTGAAGCATGGTGGTGGGAGCATCATGCTGTGGGGATGTTTTTCAGCAGCAGGAACTGGGAGACTAGTCAGGATTGAGGGAAAGATGAATCGGAGACTCTCATCCACTTCATGTCATGGATTCTGGGGGACAACCACTGACACCAGTAGATTTTAGGGCCTATTTCGGTTAGCGTTAGGTTTCCTTATGCACCGTCCACAGCAGAATAATCACAAAATGTCTGCATATGGGATGACCTGGAGCTGTGCTGGAAGACTGTGTCATGTAAGTGGAAGATGAAAGGTGACAGCACAGTCCACCATGGAGCTCCTGTAATCTTCACACCTGTTTCAGATAGAATCAATCAATCAATCAATTAATCAATCAATCAATTTTTTTATATAGCGCCAAATCACAACAAACAGTTGCCCCAAGGCGCTTTATATTGTAAGGCAAGGCCATACATTAATTATGTAAAACCCCAACGGTCAAAACGACTAGATTCTGTGACCGAGCAGAGTGTCCTCCTTGATCGGAGGGTGGAGGCTCTCACCGCCAGGGTGGAAGCGCGCGATCAGGGCGCTGCTGCAGCCACTCCTCTGGCTGGTCCTGGGCCTGTATCAGACGTTCCACTGGTCGTTCAACGAACCCCCCCACCGTCCCTTGAAGCATACATAAGCCCTCCGGAACCGTACGGGGGCTGTGTCGAGACGTGCGCGGACTTCCTCATGCAGTGTTCGCTCGTCTTTTCACAGCGCCCTGTCATGTACGCATCAGACGCTAGCCGGGTGGCTTATGTTATTAATTTGCTTCGAGGAGAGGCACGCGCATGCGCTACGGCGCTTTGGGAGCAGAATTCACGGCTCCTAACGTCTTATACTGGGTTTGTACGGGAGCTCAAACAAGTGTTTGATCATCCCAACAGAGGCGAGACCGCTTCGAACGTGCTGCTGTCGATGAGACAGGGGCGCCGTAGCGCAGCCGAGTATGCAGTCGACTTCCGCATCGCGGCAGCGAGGTCCGGCTGGAATAACGTTGCGCTCCGCGCCGCCTTTGTAAATGGACTGTCCCCGGTCCTTAAGAAGCACCTACTGGCCAAGGAGGAACCGCGGGATTTTGACGGGCTTGTCGATTTAGTTATACGCTTAGACAACCGTTTAAACGTGCATCGTCGGGAGCAGGCCGGGGGGCGTGACCGGGCACGAGCCGTCCCTCCCCCTTCCGGTTCCGACAAGGTGACGTCGTCCCCACGCTTCACTGCCAGAGAGCTCCGTGTGGCTACAGCTCCCCCTGCTGAGGAGGCTATGGACACGAGCAGGGCCAAATTAAAATCAAATATCAGACAAAGGAGGCTTGCCCGCTGGGAGTGTTTTGTCTGCGGCTCTTGTGAGCACATGCAGAAGGACTGCCCTAAAACGGTCAAACTACAACGCCCGTCCTTAGAAACTGGGCTAAGGGTGGGCCATAACACGCACGCGGGAAAACCCCGCAAATCTGCACGAATCCCAGTAACAATCCTTTGTGGGGATTTAACCCTTCACGCCCCAGCACTGGTAGACACGGGGTCTGAAGGGAATCTGCTGGACAGCAGATGGGTAAAGGAAGTAGGGCTCCCTCTGGTGGCTCTGCCAGCACCATTGCAGGTGCGAGCACTAGATGGCACCCTGCTTCCATTAATCACACATCAGACACAACCAGTGACTGGTTGTGTCTGGGAATCACAGGGAGGAGATAGTGTTCCATGTCACACCATCTACCTCCCGAGTGATTTTGGGCTTTCCATGGATGGTGAAGCACAATCCCCGGATTGATTGGCCGTCTGGGGTTGTGACGCAGTGGAGCGAAACCTGCCACCGGGAGTGCTTAGGATCCTCGGTTCCTCCCGGCACTACGGCTAATGAGGAGGTCAAAGTCCCCCCCAATCTATCGGCGGTGCCAAAGGAGTACCACGATCTTGCTGACGTTTTCAGCAAAGATCTGGCGCTCACTCTTCCCCCGCACCGACCGTATGATTGTGCCATCGATTTGGTCCCGGGCGCTGAGTACCCGTCCAGTAGACTGTACAACCTCTCATGTCCGGAACGCGAATCAATGGAGACCTACATCCGGGACTCCTTAGCTGCCGGGCTGATCCGAAACTCCACCTCCCCGATGGGTGCTGGTTTCTTTTTTGTGGGCAAGAAAGACGGCGGACTCCGTCCATGCATTGATTACAGAGGGCTGAACGAGATCACGGTTCGCAACCGATACCCGTTGCCCCTGTTGGATTCTGTGTTTACGCCCCTGCATGGAGCCCAAATTTTCACTAAATTGGATCTTAGAAACGCGTACCACCTGGTTCGGATCCGGGAGGGAGACGAATGGAAGACGGCATTTAACACCCCGTTAGGTCACTTTGAGTACCTGGTCATGCCGTTCGGCCTCACCAACGCCCCCACGACGTTCCAAGCTTTGGTAAACGACGTCTTGCGGGACTTCCTGCATCGGTTCGTCTTCGTATATCTGGACGATATACTCATCTTCTCCCCGGACCCTGAGACCCATGTCCAGCATGTACGTCAGGTCCTACAGCGGTTGTTGGAGAATCGGCTGTTTGTGAAGGGCGAGAAGTGCGAGTTCCACCGCACTTCTTTGTCCTTCCTGGGGTTCATAATCTCCTCCAACTCCGTCGCCCCTGATCCGGCCAAGGTTGCGGCGGTGAGAGATTGGCCCCAACCGATAAGCAGCAGTTCCTCGGCTTTGCAAATTTCTATAGGAGGTTCATCAATGGTTACAGTCAGGTAGTTAGCCCCCTGACTGCCCTGACCTCCACCAAAGTCCCCTTCACCTGGTCGGATCGGTGCGAAGCCGCGTTCCAGGAGTTGAAACGCCGGTTCTCGGGGCCCCCCAGTTCTCTTCACAGGTGTGGAAGAGTTTCTGTAAGGAGCTGGGGGCCACCGTAAGTCTCTCGTCCGGGTACCACCCCCAGACCAACGGCCAGGCAGAACGGGCTAACCAGGAGTTAGAGCAAGCCCTCCGATGTGTCACCTCCGCGCATCCGGCGGCCTGGAGTCACCATCTGGCCTGGATCGAGTATGCCCACAACAGCCAAGTTTCGTCTGCTACTGGCCTCTCCCCTTTTGAGGCATGTTTGGGGTACCAGCCCCCATTGTTCCCGTTGGTGGAGGGAGAGGTCGGTGTGCCCTCGGTCCAGGCCCACCTCAGCAGGTGCCGCCGGGTGTGGCGGGCCGCCCGCTCTGCATTGGTAAAGGCCCGGACGAGGGCTAAGGCCCATGCGGACCGCCGGCGTTCCCCGGCCCCCACATACCAGCCTGGGCAGGAGGTGTGGCTTTCGACCAAGGACATCCCTCTGTGTGTCGACTCCCCTAAATTGAAAGACAGATTCATCGGACCATTTAAGATCCTCAAGATCATCAACCCGGCCGCAGTGAAGCTCCGACTCCCGGCTTCACTGCGGATTCACCCCGTCTTTCATGTTTCCCGTCTCAAGCCACACCACACCTCGCCCCTCTGTACTCCGGGACCAACGCCGCCTCCTGCCCGGCTCATCGACGGGGAGCCTGCCTGGACAGTCCGCAGGCTCCTGGACGTCCGTCGTAAGGGCCGGGGTTTCCAATATCTGGTGGACTGGGAGGGGTATGGACCTGAGGAACGCTCCTGGGTGAAGAGGAGCTTCATCCTGGACCCGGCCCTCCTGGCCGAATTCTACGCACGGCATCCGGACAAGCCTGGGCGGACGCCAGGAGGCGCCCGTTGAGGGGGGGGTCCTGTTGTGTGGGCCGCTGAAGAGGAGGTACTGCTGGCCCACCACCACCAGAGGGCGCCCTGCTTGGAGTGCGGGCTCCAAGCACGAAAGGGCACCAGACCTAGAAGAAGTGACAGCTGTCATTCATCCCCTGCACCAGCTGTCACTCGTTCATCATCATCACCACCATAAAAGCCGGACTGCAACTCCACCTCCTCGCCGAGAAAACGACTACCATTCCTGAGGTAATCCTTCTCTGCAGTATTTGGATTAATCAACGTTTTGATCTCTGTTTGCAGCCGTTTATTCCTGTGGGACAGTTTTGTTGGAGCGGCGTGTTGTGGGAACCGCGACGTCTTCGCCTCCCACTCCCTCCAGATAAGTGACTGACAGGAGCTGCTTAAGTGTATGATTGGAGGTGGAGGTGCTCCCTCCCATCAGTGTTGGACTGTGTATTACTGAGTGTGCGGACTCACACTCACACATCCTGTTTTTTGCTCTCTGCCAGCAGTACCAGGGTCGACAGCCGGGGACAGAGGCCACCTGGGGATTCGGGACTTGGCAGCTCCGGTGTTCTTCAGGCCGTTGGTGGTGGAAGCCGTGTGGAGTATGGCTTCTCTCTCGTCGGGGGGGTCTCCTATCTTCGAGCCTGCCACACGTCACCTGGTGCTAATTGACTGTGCATATTTTCTGTATCTTTTCATTGTGTAGTGTCACAACATTAAATTGTTACATTTAGGTTTATTCATTGTCCGTTCATTTGCGCCCCCTGTTGTGGGTCCGTGCTACGACACCTTCCCAACAGATATTGCGTAAATGCAAAAAAGCAGTCCTACATATTTGTTAATATGCGCTTTGAATGACATATCCTGATCAAAAATGACTCCAAGATTTCTCACAGTATTACTAGAGGTCAGGGTAATGCCATCCACAGTAAGGATCTGGTTAGACACCATGTTTCTAAGATTTGTGGGGCCAAGTACAATAACTTCAGTTTTATCTGAGTTTAAAAGCAGGAAATTAGAGGTCATCCATGTCTTTATGTCTGTAAGACAATCCTGCAGTTTAGCTAATTGGTGTGTGTCCTCTGGCTTCATGGATAGATAAAGCTGGGTATCATCTGCGTAACAATGAAATTTAAGCAATACCGTCTAATAATACTGCCTAAGGGAAGCATGTATAAAGTGAATAAATTGGTCCTAGCACGAACCTTGTGGAACTCCATAATTAACTTTAGTCTGTGAAGAATATTCCCCATTTACATGAACAAATTGTAATCTATTAGACAAATATGATTCAAACCACCGCCAGCGCAGTGCCTTTAATACCTATGGCATGCTCTAATCTCTGTAATAAAATTTTATGGTCAACAGTATCAAAAGCAGCACTGAGGTCTAACAGAACAAGCACAGAGATGAGTCCACTGTCCGAGGCCATAAGAAGATCATTTGTAACCTTCACTAATGCTGTTTCTGTACTATGATGAATTCTAAAACCTGACTGAAACTCTTCAAATAGACCATTCCTCTGCAGATGATCAGTTAGCTGTTTTACAACTACCCTTTCAAGAATTTTGAGAGAAAAGGAAGGTGGAGATTGGCCTATAATTAGCTAAGATAGCTGGGTCAAGTGATGGCTTTTTAAGTAATTGTTTAATTACTGCCACCTTAAAAGCCTGTTGGTACATAGCCAACTAACAAAGATAGATTGATCATATTTAAGATCGAAGCATTAAATAATGGTAGGGCTTCCTTGAGCAGCCTGGTAGGAATGGGGTCTAATAAACATGTTGATTGGTTTGGATGAAGTAACTAATGAAAATAACTCAGACAGAACAATCGGAGAGAAGAGTCTAACCAAATAACCGGCATCACTGAAAGCAGCCAAAGATAACGATCAGGTTTTTGAAAAAAATAAAAAGGTCCGATACTTTTCTAACAGACCTCGTACATTAAAATCAAGACACGATTGTAAACCAGCATGAGGTGTTATTATATAATCAACAACAACTCTTCCCGTCACAGATATGGAGGTAAAATTATCTGCTTGGGGGTTTAACCTTCCATTTATCACACAGCATTTAGAATCTTAAAAAAAAATCAATAAATGCTTCACCATGTTTATTTAAACTTAAATCTAGTGCCACTCTATACACTGAAAAAAATGCTACTTTGGATCAACTTAAAAAAATTGATGTAATTTGTTACAGCTAATTTTTTTAGTTTCTCACAATGTATATTTAGGATTTTCTAAAGTGATTCCAGCAGATTTAAACTGGAAACCACAATTTCCCATTAGACCAATGTAAATAAGTACTTTGAATGAAGTGCACCGTGTTTCACTTTTTTCAGTGTAGTGGATATCGTCCGTATCAATATAATCTTTCAAGTCAGCAATACGGGCATTGAAGTCACCACAAATATATAAAAAACATCCTCAAATGTGTACAACAATAAGAACAAATGCCCCAAAAAATAATTCAGCATTCCTTCCCCAGGTTGAAATTTCAGGGGGCAGGTAACAGGAAATGATGACAAAGGAACACTGTAAAGTTTGGTTTTCAAAACATAAACACAATAATCCATCAAACACCTTAACCACAATAGTAACACAGAACTGGTCAAGAACAGAATTCCTTACAAAAATCCCCACACCACCCGAAGCCTTGACTGCTCTCCTGTGCCCAACACGGTTATGTCCAAACCACGTATATCCACTCAGTTCAATGTTCTGACAAGACAAATGCATCTTGTTTAGCAAAACAAAATCGGGATCAACATAATATAGTAAAACCTTTCGCAAGTCACAGTTTGATTATGTCCATTAATTACTGTAATATTCTACTGGACTAAAGGAAAGTCAGTATTCACGAGCTGGGTGCATATCCCTCACATCATGTTCCTCCAGGGTTGACTCACAAAAGTCCATTTGCAGTCACATAAAAGTCTTTCCCAGCTCCAGTCTCTTTTAAAAAGGTCCTAAAGTTTAACTCCACGAGTCTTTCCGCATGAGATTTAGCCGAGGACACAAAAACCCTCCGATATCGCTCTTTATCATTAAGGTTACCTTTGCATCATAGCACAGCCACCTTTGCCTCCATCAACGGCAGCTCCACCTTCACCAGACCAGGTTTAGTGCCTCACACGCAAATCCGCTCACCCGCAGCTAGGGTGGGCACCGGGTTGCAATCAAGGCCATCTCATAGCAAATCCAATACTGTAGACATTAGATCCTCATTGTCCTCCTGCGACAGGCCCATTATGATGAGCGACACATTAGGATCAAATCCTGGTTTTAGACATTTATTGGCAAGTTGCGCCTCCATTGTCTCCATTCTTGTGCTCATTATCCCCACCTCCAGCTCCAAATGATCTCACATTTCCATTTCTAGACTGGACTACTGCAATGTTCTATTTTCTGGTTTACCACAGTCCAGTGTTAGGGGTTTTCAGCTGGTTCAAAATGCTGCTGCCAGACTTTTGACACAAAGCAGAAAGTTTGACCACATTATGCCCATTTTGGCATCCCTTCACTGGCTTCCAGTCACTGCAAGATCGGATGTTAAGGTTCTGTTTTAGTTTATAAAATTGTTCATGGACTTGCACCTCCCTATCTGGCTGACCTGATAAGCCCCTATGTACCAGCTCTGGCCCTGCATTCCCAGAGTGAATAAAAAGTCTGCCGGTCACAGAGCTTTCTCCTACCGTGCCCCAGTTCTGTGGAACGATCTCCCGGCACACATACGACAGTCAGATACTGTGGAGACTTTTAAATCATGCTTAACGACTCATTTGTTTTCCTTGTTTTATTATTAGTTTTATTGTGTTATAATGTGTTTTTATTCTTGTGTTCTTTTATGGTTTTGTCTTTTAATTTTTTAATTTATTTTTCTCTGTTTTTATTATGCTGTGTGAAGCACCTTGAGGCGATCTCATTGTGAACTGGCGCTATATAAATGAATACATTTGAAATTTTAATTTGATAGTTAAACACCATGTTTTACTTGTTGCTCTGAGGATCAGTGATGATATGTGCCTTGATTGTCAGTATATACTGTTGCTTGGGATGATATGTGCTGGAGACATTTTGTGCAGGTGCCTTTGAACGTCGCCATATATCGTTGTGGCAACAATATATGGACTGCAACAATATGTGCTTTAACACTGTGTCACTATATAGTGATTTTGGCAGGATCTAGACATTTTCTGGTCCTAAAACTGTTGCCATGGTATTCATTGACCATGAAAACAGAGGTGTAGACAACTCTTTTGTGATGTTATCATGGATAGTTTTCTAGATATTGATGAAAACAGGTTTTTCGGTAATGGTGTCACTATTTAGGTGTTTTGGGCGGAAAAGCCACAGCTCAGACATGGTAGCAATGCATTTTTGTGATGTGTGTGTGTGTGTGTGGGGGGGGGGGGGGGGTGACCCTTCAGCCCATGAGGTCAAATGTTCCGACCCTTTTCACTTGAATACATTTTTTGGGCTCCTGGCCTAATAGTCACTGAATCACCTCATGTGCCTCTCACTTTAGTGTTCCCGGATTCAGTGTCGACTCAACATTTAGCATTTCCTGTTTCAGTGTCGACTCTACACTGAATTCTCATGAGATCTACTCTTTCTCTTTTTAAAATTTTCTTTTCTTTTTTTAAATTGAGACAAACAAAAAGTTACACAAAAACCTTACAGAGGATAAACACAGCAGTGCAAAAACAACATAATGAAAAAGAGGTTAATGTCCTCTGCTGTAGCTCCAGGAATTGTTCAAGATTTGTACTGGTCCTGTTTCACTGTGGGCTCAAAATTTGGCACTTCCTGTTTCCGTGTCAACTTGCTACTGAATTCCCGCAAGATCCAACAAGATCTCCTCTATTGTCAATCTAGGAAGTGTTCTATATTTTACACTTCCTGTTTCACTGTGGGCTCAAAATTTGGCATTGGCTGTTTCAGTGTGAACTTGCCACTGAATTCCCATGAAATTCCATGAGATCTCGTCTATTGTCAATCCAAGCAGTGTAGATTCAGGAAGTGTTCAGCATTTGACACTTCTTGTTGGGCAGCATGGAGGTTTAGTGGTTAGCACTGTTGCCTCACAGCGAGAAGGTCATGGGTTAAATTCCCGCCTGTGGTCTTTCTGTGTGGAGTTTGCATGTTCTCCCTGTGTTTGCGTGGGTTTCCTCCTGGTGCTCCGGTTAAATATAAGATGAAAAGGTTGGGTCAATGCAAGCCCTAACTATTCGTCTTATATTACTGTTACTGTAAAGTGCTTCGAAGGTTTTCATAAAACTAGTGAACAGTGATGTTGAAATAAGTCCAAAATTTTTTTCTGCTTGTTCACAAAAAGTTGACAACTTAATAATTGAAATTTTTCTGGAGTCTGACTTGTTGTGCATTTCAATCTTCAACTTATATCACTTCCTAAAAAAGTTTTAATTTGTTTTATGAAGTGATACCTTAGTTTAAATAACTTTAAACTAAGGTATCACTCCATAACAAACACTCTGAAAACACTAAGTTATTTAAACTAAAATAAAAAAGGATAATAAAAAGTTTAAATTTCATATGGAATGATATGTTAGTTTGAAGGTTGAAATTCAAAACTCAGACTCCAGAAAAAAATAAATAAAATAAATTTGACATTATCTGCTTTTTGTGAACGTGCAGGAGAAATTTCAGGGATCACACTAATGTCATGAAGCTCGGCATTTTGAAGCCCATAATACAACCCAACCACTCACTTATGGTGTCATGTTGTTTCATAATTCAGACATTCAGACATTCAGAAACACCTACGGACATAATTTTAAGAAGCTCTAAGAAATTTCATCATGTTCACCACAGCAGGAGCATAAAGCACTTCAATCTGCAGAATAAGGACACATTTATTTATCAGTACATTTTACCCAGAATGCACTGGTATGTTAATCATATGCATTTAGTCAATCCACGGTTTCCTGCCAGCTTTTCTCTCTGAGTTTATTTATTGCTGCCGTGTTCCCTCTTTTCCTTATTAGATGTTTAAATTCCTCCATTATAAGTGCTGCTCTCAGGCAGTGAACATTGCTGCTCACTCTTTACATTTTGTCATTGTGAATCCAGTTGATCTGTGTTCGACCTCATGGGCTTCCTCTAAATAGATGACATTAGTGGAAAAATTGTGGAGTCTGTGGGTGGTGAGATGAAGTAATCACAAATACTTTTAGACTGCACTCCTGATCTGAGCCACGAAGAACAACTATCAGTCAGAATTCAACTTGTTGCAGTTGAGGATGCCCCAGAAAAAAAGAGCATTTTATGGGGTTCTTTGAGACTCGGAGAGCTCAACATCTCCTTTGGAGACTGTAGGGGGCAGTCTGATGATCATGGTGCAAATATGGAAGGGAAGAGGAAAGAAGTCCAAGTCAGACCTGTAGAAATAAATCAGAGCTGTGTTTGACTGTGTGACGTGTATATAAATAATAATATTTCTGTCTTGGTGATGGTTCAATTTGTTTCTTAAACTTGGTTAAATATGTCGGGTGGGGAGGGGGGTATTCAGTACCATAACAGAGCGTGGTGTGTCGGTGGTTCTAGTCCCGTGGCAGGAACATTGTCAGATTAAGACGATACTTTCAGGGATCATTTCTATAGTTACTGATTTGAGAAATGTGTTTTGAAAGTGTTTGGTTTCACCAACCACAATGTAGAGTCCTTATACTTCCTCCTGTGCATGAAATGGACAGAAAAAATGATATGTTTCATTTGTTTTTTTGTCTTTGGTGATTGTTCATAGTCTTGTCTCGGGGCCGATGAGAGAAGGAGTATGGTCAGAGTGGTTCTAACACTGCGTATGGGATTTGGTGTGTAGAAATCAACCAAAATATGTTTCCATTATCAGTAGGTGTAGTGTGTTATTAAAAACAGTGACGGATACTTAAAAACCAACAAAAAAATGTGTTTTTGAGGTTACATTTGTTGTTTGCATGGCATTTAATGATACATTTATGTTGGCAGTAAAGTTGGAAAATCCATTATCTGGAAAGTGTGGATTCACTTAGTGAATCCACAGAAAATGACACTAAATTTAGGACAATTTTTCAATTAGTTCATAATCAATCGTTAATAATATCATCTTGTAAACACCATCCATATAATAAAAGAGTGTGTGTGTGTTAGTCTTAGTGTTAGTGTTAGCTCGCACACGTACATTTTCAACCTAAGGGCCCCAGTGACCTCCCCATTGATGCTCCCAGTCATCACACCAAGTTAGGTGTTGACTGCATAATTACTGTGGCTGTACATAGTGGAGCAGGTCATGATCTAACATATGAGGTTGACCGTGTGTGTGTGTGTGTGTGTGTGTGTGTGTGTGTGTGTGTGTGTGTGTGTGTGTGTGTGTGTGTGTGTGTGTGTGTGTGTGTGTGTGTGTGTGTGTGTGTGTGTGTGTGTGTGTGTGTGTCCACTAAAGGGTGTAACATGTATTTGTATTGAACCATTTCAGTACGGGACATTCAGTTCGGTACAGGGTTGTGCACAGATTAGTTTGCGTTGTGTGTTTACATTCAGTGTTGCCAACTTAGCGACTTTCTCGCTAAATCTGGCGACTTTCCAAACCTTCTTGACGACTTATTTTCTCAAAGCAACTAGCACCAAATCTAGCTACTTTTCCTGGCGTTACCAGAGACTTTTCTGATGTTTGGTGACTGAAAGTGAAAGTCTCTGTTGTCACTGAGCGGCAGCAAGCCCTGGCCTTGAGAAGTTATTTTATTTTAATAAGTGATGGCCAATTAGAATGGCAAAATAAATAAACAAACCAAGATTCAAGTTTATTTGTTGTTCTAAATATTTTAAAGGTGGTTTTACTCACTTTTTTCCTCTCCCACAATGTTTTTGTTTTCAAAACTTTATTTAAAAAGATATATTAACAAACATTAAACAAACAGTTAATAGAAAGAAAATAAAATAAATTGTACAAAAGTAAATGGCATCTTTAACATCAATTCTCTTAAACAAACTCCTAATAGAGTGTGACAGTTTTGTTCAAGTTCATTTTTCTGGCAAAAAATATGAAGGTTGAATAAAATTGAACAGGGCTTCATGCTGGAACAGTTGTGCTGCTCTTTTCTTGTGGAAAGGTTTTGTTAAAAACTGTTTACTTGGAATGTATTTTTTATAATATTTCATACATTTGTCATTTATTTGAGAACATTTTATTTAACTTATTACCAGGCAGCACTTTGCAATTATTTCATTTTTCTGTTTGTATAATGTTACAATAAACTGTTGGTTTAAACAACAAGCAAATTTCGGTTTTGCATTTTGTTCCCATACTGTACCGAAAATGAACAGAACAGTGACCTCAGAACCGAGGTACGTACCGAAACGTGATTTTTGTCTATCGTTACACCCCTAGTGTTTGCACATGTACGCTTTCAACCTAAGGGCTCCAGTGACCTCCCCCTCGGTGTCCCCAGTCATCATACCAAGATTGGTGTCGATTGCATACATACATACATACATACATACATACATAGATTGCCTTTTATATTTATAGATCACAACGCGCTCACTGGAGCCCTTATTTTTGCAGTTCATGTGGTGCTCAGGTCAGGTAGTAAGAATCACACTTTACTTACTACGTAGTAGCGGCTGGCTAGGAAGCACTTTATTTATAATCCGAACGGACCAGCGAATGCCACGTACGAGTCAAGGCGCGGGTTTTTTAAAATGTACCTGCTGTGTACAGCATGCAGACTGTCGATATGCCTCCCAAGAAGCGAGGGGCGTTAGGTCGTAAAACCTCAAGTGCTAAACGAATGAAATGTAATAGAGCTGGGAAACATCTGCACATAATCTAATAGCATTATATATCCCAGAGTGTGGCAGTGATATGACATGCTGTCACCTTTTTATCATCATTCACTTGAGTCTCATGAATGTCACAAATTGCTCTATGAAAATTAATGATGACAACATACACACATTGCAACGCAACTTACTACACCTTAACTAAAGTGACAAGAAATATACAGTGACATGGCTAAAATTCTTCTCTATTACCTGTGCGTAGATCGGTTAACTCAGCTAGTATATAAATAAAGTATGAGAAATTACTAATCCAATTAACACACTCACCTAAAAAAGACAGCTTTCGTTTTTTGTCAAATCAACTATTTCGAAGGTTCTGAGATTGGAGGCTGTTGACATTTTCCGATGTGTTATAAACTTTGGGAAAAAGCTCATTTGTTTCACTTGAGGGAAGTTATTCCTACATTTGTATGATGTTTTCAGATTTTTCTTTTTGTTTTAGGGGCCGAGTCCAAAGATGGTGCCATACCTGGACCAGAACAAGCAGGCAAAACCATCAAGAAGGAAATGCCAAACCAGCTGGAAGCCATCCAAAACCATGTCTCAAGATTTCATAAATGTTGCTGAGAAATTATTGGACAACAGTACTTTATCACAGTCAGAAATATGACTGTCAAATGTGAATAAGTAACATCTACTGTTGCCATGTTTTGAACTGTTATGGAACAAAATACAAAAATTTCCAATTGACAAATGAATCTGACAAAATATTAAGCCCCATTATATCAATATAAATATTTGCAGGATATTGCAATATTTCCTCCTGTGGGTTCACCACCTGCAGAGGGGGCCATGGGGGTCGGGTGCTGAGAGGTTTGGGTGGCGGTCGAGGGGGGGTGGCCCGGCGGCCCGGTCCATGCTCACAGCCCCTGGCTGTTGGGACGTGGAATGTCACCTCGCTAGGGGGGAAGGAGCCTGAGCTTGTGCGGGAGGTTGAGAGATACCGACTAGAGATAGCCGGGCTCACCTCCACGCACAGCTTGGGCTCTGGTACCCAACTCCTGGAGACGGGCTGGACGCTTCATTTTTCTGGCGTTGCACATGGGGAGAGGCGGAGAGCTGGGGTTGCTTATTGCTCCCCAGCTCAGTCGCCATGTGTTGGAGTTCACTCCGGTGAACGAGAGGGTCGTGTCCCTACGCCTTCGGGTCAGGAACAGGTCTCTCACCATTGTCTCGCCTATGGGCCGAGCTGCAGTGCAGAGTACCCGACCTTCCTGGAGTCCCTGGGAGGGGTACTAGATAGTGCTCTGACTGGGGACTCTATTGTTCTCCTGGGGGATTTCAACGCCCATGTGGGCGGTGACAGTGAGACCTGGAGGGGGGTGATCGGGAAGCACGGCCTCCCCGATCTGAACCCGTGTGGTGTTCAGTTGGCTCTCACTGCGGTATTGTATCACTTCCTGTTCCGGAGCACAGCGGTGTTTTGCTGTATCTGTTAGCTGTTTAATCTGCGCAGTTAGATTGATCTAGTTAACTAGATAACGATTTGTTTCACAGTGTAATCTTCACGTGCCTTAACTAAAGCACTCCCTCTGCTGAATCACCTCTAAATTATTCACACATTATTCACTTTGTGTGTTTTTAGGAATCCGTTAGCTTAGCACAGCTACTAGCTCTTAGCCGGTTTAGCATGGCAGCTTCTCCTGTCTCTCCCGCACTTTTCTGCTCTGGGTGTGAAATTTTTAGTTATTCCTTGGCCTCCTTTATCAGTAATGGTACTTGTAATAAGTGTAGCTTATTCGTAGCTTTGGAGGCCAGGCTGGGCGAATTGGAGACTCGGCTCCGCACCTTGGAAAATCCTACAGCTAGCCAAGCCCCTGTAGTCGGTGCGGACCAAGGTAGCATAGCCGCCGTTAACTGTCCCCCAGCAGGTCCCGATCAGCCGGGAAAGCAGGCCGGCTGGGTGACTGTGAGGAAGAAGCATAGTTCTAAACAGAAACCCCCTGTACACCACCAACCCGTTCACATTTCTAACTGTTTTTCCCCACTCTGCGACACACCCGCCGAGGAACAAACTCTGGTTATTGGCGACTTTGTTTTGAGAAATGTGAAGTTAGAGACACCAGCAACCATAGTCAAATGTCTTCCGGGGGCCAGAGCAGGCGACACTGAAGGAAACTTGAAACTGCTGGCTAAGCGTAAATTTGGTAAGACTGTAATTCACGTCGGCAGTAATGACACCCGGTTACGCCAATCGGAGGTCACTAAAATTAACATTGAATCGGTGTGTAACTTTGCCAAAACAATGTCGGACTCTGTAGTTTTCTCTGGGCCCCTCCCCAATCGGACCGGGAGTGACATGTTTAGCCGCATGTTCTCCTTGAATTGCTGGCTGTCTGAGTGGTGTCCAAAAAATGAGGTGGGCTTCATAGATAATTGGGAGAGCTTCTGGGGAAAACCTGGTCTTGTTAGGAGAGACGGCATCCATCCCACTTTGGATGGAGCAGCTCTCATTTCTAGAAATCTGGCCAATTTTATTAAATCCTCCAAACCGTGACTATCCATGGTTCGGACCAGGAAGCAGAGTTGTAGTCTTACACACCTCTCTGCAGCTTCTCTCCCCCTGATATCCCCCCAATACCCCATCCCCATAGAGACGGTGCCTGCTCCCAGACCACCAACAACCAGTAAAAATCTATTTAAGCATAAAAAATCAAAAAGGAAAAATAATATAGCACCTTCAACTGCACCACAGACTAAAACAGTTAAATGTGGTCTATTAAACATTAGGTCTCTCTCGTCTAAGTCCCTGTTAGTAAATGATATAATAATTGATCAACATATTGATTTATTCTGCCTTACAGAAACCTGGTTACAGCAGGATGAATATGTTAGTTTAAATGAGTCAACACCCCCGAGTCACACTAACTGTCAGAACGCTCGTAGCACAGGCCGAGGCGGCGGATTAGCAACAATCTTCCATTCCAGCTTATTAATCAAAGACCCAGACAGAGCTTTAATTCATTTGAAAGCTTGACTCTTAGTCTTGTCCATCCAAATTGGAAGTCCCAAAAACCAGTTTTATTTGTTATTATCTATCGTCCACCTGGTCGTTACTGTGAGTTTCTCTGTGAATTTTCAGACCTTTTGTCTGACTTAGTGCTTAGCTCAGATAAGATAATTATAGTGGGCGATTTTAACATCCACACAGATGCTGAGAATGACAGTCTCAACACTGCATTTAATCTATTGTTAGACTCGACTGGCATTGCTCAAAATGTAAATGAGTCCACCCACCACTTTAATCATATCTTAGATCTTGTTCTGACTTATGGTATGGAAATAGAAGACTTAACAGTATTCCCTGAAAACCCCCTTCTGTCTGATCATTTCTTAATAACATTTACATTTACTCTGATGGACTACCCAGCAGTGGGGAATAAGTTTCATTACAGTAGAAGTCTTTCTGAAAGCGCTGTAACTAGGTTTAAGGCTATGATTCCTTCTTTATGTTCTCCAATGCCATATACCAACACAGGGCAGAGTAGCTACCTAAACTCTGTGAGTGAGATAGATTATCTCATCAATAGTTTTACATCCGCATTGAGGACAACTTTGGATGCTGTAGCTCCTCTGAAAAAGAGAGCCTTAAATCAGAAGTGCCTGACTCCGTGGTATAACTCACAAACTCGCAGTTTAAAGTTGGAGAGGAAATGGCATCTCACTAATTTAGAAGATCTTCACTTAGCCTGGAAAAAGAGTCTGTTGCTCTATAAAAAAGCCCTCCGTAAAGCTAGGACATCTTACTACTCATCACTAATTGAAGAAAATAAGAACAACCTCAGGTTTCTTTTCAGCACTGTAGCCAGGCTGACAAAGAGTCAGAGCTCTATTGAGCCAAGTATTCCTTTAACTTTAACTAGTAATGACTTCATGACTTTCTTTGCTAATAAAATTTTAACTATTAGAGAAAAAATTACTCATAACCATCCCAAAGACATATCATTCTCTTGGGCTGCTTTCAGTGATGCCGGTATTTGGTTAGACTCTTTCTCTCCGATTGTTCTGTCTGAGTTATTTTCATTAGTTACTTCCTCCAAACCATCAACATGTCTATTAGACCCCATTCCTACCAGGCTGCTCAAGGAAGCCCTACCATTAATTAATGCTTCGATCTTAAATATGATCAATCTATCTTTATTAGTTGGCTATGTACCACAGGCTTTTAAGGTGGCAGTAATTAAACCATTACTTAAAAAGCCATCACTTGACCCAGCTATCTTAGCTAATTATAGGCCAATCTTCAACCTTCCTTTTCTCTCAAAAATTCTTGAAAGGGTAGTTGTAAAACAGCTAACTGATCATCTGCAGAGGAATGGTCTATTTGAAGAGTTTCAGTCAGGGTTTAGAATTCATCATAGTACAGAAACAGCATTAGTGAAGGTTACAAATGATCTTCTTATGGCCTCAGACAGTGGACTCATCTCTGTGCTTGTTCTGTTAGACCTCAGTGCTGCTTTTGATACTGTTGACCATAAAATTGTATTACAGAGATTAGAGCATGCCATAGGTATTAAAGGCACTGCGCTGCGGTGGTTTGAATCATATTTATCTAATAGATTACAATTTGTTCATGTAAATGGGGAATCTTCTTCACAGACTAAGGTTAATTATGGAGTTCCACAAGGTTCTGTGCTAGGACCAATTTTATTCACTTTATACATGCTTCCCTTAGGCAGTATTATTAGAAAGCATTGCTTAAATTTTCATTGTTACGCAGATGATACCCAGCTTTATCTATCCATGAAGCCAGAGGACACACACCAATTAGCTAAACTGCAGGATTGTCTTACAGACATCAAGACCTCTAATTTCCTGCTTTTAAACTCAGATAAAACTGAAGTTATTGTACTTGGCCCCACAAATCTTAGAAACATGGTGTCTAACCAGATCCTTACTCTGGATGGCATTACCCTGACCTCTAGTAATACTGTGAGAAATCTTGGAGTCATTTTTGATTAGGATATGTCATTCAATGCGCATATTAAACAGATATGTAGGACTGCTTTTTTGCATTTGCACAATATCTCTAAAATTAGAAAGGTCTTGTCTCAGAGTGATGCTGAAAAACTAATTCATGCATTTATTTCCTCTAGCTGGACTATTGTAATTCATTATTATCAGGTTGTCCTAAAAGTTCCCTGAAAAGCCTTCAGTTAATTATAAATGCTGCAGCTAGAGTACTGACAGGGACTAGAAGGAGAGAGCATATTTCATCCATATTGGCTTCTCTTCATTGGCTTCCTGTTAATTCTAGAATAGAATTTAAAATTCTTCTTCTTACTTATAAGGTTTTCAATAATCAGGTCGCATCTTATCTTAGGGTCCTCATATTACCATATCACCCCAATAGAGCGCTACTCTACTCTACTTTTAAGATTAGGCTTAAAAGTTTCCTTTTTGCTAAAGCTTATAGATAGGGCTGGATCAGGTGACCCTGAACCATCCCTTAGTTATGCTGCTATAGACTTAGACTGCTGGGGGGTTCCCATGATGCACTGAGTGTTTCTGTCTCTTTTTGCTCTGTATGCACCACTCTGCATTTAATCATTAGTGATTGATCTCTGCTCTCTTCCACAGCATGTCTTTTTCCTGATTCTCTCCCCTCAGCCCCAACCAGTCCCAGCAGAAGACTGCCCCTCCCTGAGCCTGGTTCTGCTGGAGGTTTCTTCCTGTTAAAAGGGAGTTTTCCTTCCCACTGTCGCCAAGTGCTTGCTCATAGGAGGTCGTGTTGACCGCTGGGGTTTTTCTGTAATTATGGTATTGCTTTTGCCTTACAATATAAAGCGCCTTGGGGCGACTGTTGTGATTTGGCGCTATATAAATAAAATTGATTTGATTTGATTTAAATAAACTTTTAAAAAAATGACGCAATTAAACAGGAAATAAAAGGGTTGAGTTCTTCTTCTAAAAACTGTTGAGGTCTAAGGTTCTAAAAACATTCTGGACTCACACAACATCCCAACTCATTATAGAAACTTTGCATAATTTATTACCACCCTTGAAAAATGTCAGCTACCTATTTTATAAACACGACCCAATCTAGAGCCCGTGGATCACCGCGGCAACACGCTAGTTAAATGTAAGAGCCGTCATCTTTGGCTCCGTAGTGTCACAGCAAAGTCAAATTCAAACTATTCTTTGAGATTTATGTGAGAAATGTTCATGTGAACTGTGGAGATGAACTCTGGAGAGCTCTTGTTGAGCCGTGGATCTGCTGATTGGACCCTCATCATCGAGCAGTCACTCGCATATAGCATGGGCAGTGTTAAAGATGAGCTCTGCTGCCTGATGACGATGTAGAGCAGTGGACAACTTCTTCCAGAAAGGGCCAAGAGAGTGTAGGTTTTCTTTGCAGTCAAAGACTCCACCAGGTGATTTCACTGATGAACTGATTCCATCTGCTCAAAGTGATATTAATCAGTGAAATCACCTGGTCTAGTCTTGACTGCAAAGAAAACCTGCACCTTCTTGGCCCTTTCTGGAACAAGTTGCCCACCCCTGATGTCGAGCATCAGGTGAGTCCTGTTCCTCATCTGGAAGAAAGGACAGATGGAAAAGAGAGAAACAAAAAGGAAGAAGTAAAAACACCCACAGCTGAAGTTTTCCAGCTCTTCTCTGTCACTTTGAGGTGTGTCATCTGCATCCAGATCACTTTCCACCTCAGGTGAGCAGATGTCCTCAGACTCACTGTCAGCATCTTCCTCCAGACGACAACCAGGAGATCCCACTTTGGACCATCTGACACAGAATTCTCACTGTCCAAACTAAACAAGAAAGACGAGACAAAAGTCCTCATTTACAAATTTGAGGTATAATTTAAAGTTAAACTGAAAGGTATCAGAGGGACGATGCATTCGCTGCATGTCCTCAGACCACCTAAACTCTCAAATATCCCAAAACAAGAGGTGTGATTACCAATCCAACAATATATTAAACAGTATATTATTATCTATAAACTTTTGGAGTCATTTGTAAACTGTTTGAGAAACAAATTTGAATTAAAATATATTATTTTTAAATGTGACATGATATTAATATATTCACAGACCACCAGGGGTCGCTCACAGATCACAAGTTGTCCACGGACCACTCTTTGGGAAACACTACTTTCGATCATCCGTCTGGGCTTTTTGGTGGTTTACATATGCAGAAAGAGTGTTTCCTGGACCATGTTTTCATTGACCTTGACCTTTGGCCAGATTACTCTAAAATCTAATCTCTTCTTGAAATCTTTCCAAGTAATAATTCCACCAATTATGAAGGAAATCTGTCCAGATGTTTTTGAGTTATCTAGTCCACAGACATGTCAGTGAAAACAGCAACATACTTCCAATTTTCTGCTGTTATTTTGTTAAAAGAAGAGTTTTCTCTTTAAAGTAGTCATATTACACATCAGACCTCTGAACAGCAGGTGGTTACATGTCCTTTAAAACAAAAGTAAATTGGTGTGTCCCCAATCCCCTCTTTTGGACTGGTGAAGAACATAAAAAAGGTAAATGTGTACTTAAAATACATCTAATGATAGCAAATATTCACTGCATTAGTCAACTTTTGCTTTCTAATTTTGTGACATGACTGACACCTAGTGGTCATCCTGCAAACATGTAACTTTTTGAGCTCTAATTTGAGGATTTATGACACATTTTCTAAAATGTAGGACACAAATCCAGTTTAGAAAACCCCCTGAGGACACACAGTGAGACAGATTTCTACAGCTGTTAATACGTAAATGAAGAAGGTTTTTATGAGTGTGTGGAGAACAACAGACAGGTGTTTATGTGAACATAACAAGTGAACCTGGGCGATGGAGAAGCAGGACGATCAGTCACAGACAAGTTACTGCTTGAAGGACTCTGCAGAGACTCCAGACTGTTTGTCTGATTCTCCTGAGAGTTGCTGCTGTTCCTTTTTGGACATAATAAAATGACACCTTTGTTATTTATTTGGACTCATTTGAACCATTTCAGACATTATATGGATTTGGTGTGATGATGTTTCATGTACTTATTGAGTTATATCTCTTCAACAGGAGAAGGTGATGGTGTCTGTGGGACTTGCTCGTCTCACAGTCTGCTGTCAGTCTCGTCTTGTTCATTTTTTAAAGGGACCACACGTGACCTTGCAGCAGAAGATTTTATTGCTTCTCGCTGCTTCCTGTAGACTTCCTGCAGTCTTTGTCTTCTCATCTCATCCTGCTCTCTCTGTGATGTCTCCTTTTTCATTTTCTCTTCAGTTTGTCGCCTCCTTATTTCTTTCCTTTTCCATGAACTTTTGAACTGTGTTTTCATCATGTGCTTTTTTCTTCAGATAACCTGCTCAACATTTACAAAAAGACAAAATGCTACAAATGGCAACACATACGTTTGAAGTAAGTGTAGTTCTGGCAGCGTGCACGAGTGCCACACATCACTGGAACCTTTTTGGGTTCTGGATGGCAAATAAACATGCAAGTGGGTGTGTCTTTGCTGTTCTCCAGCCGCTGGGTCCTCAACACTGAGGCACCTGCATCCTGGATCATGACCAGAGAAATGCACCATTTGGCTAAAATGTCACTGCTCAGCTTCCCTCATGACACAAGTGACAGACAGAATAGAGCATCATAGGTCAGGCTCAGGAGGCAAACTTGCCATAACAACTTCAAACTGGACAAAATTGAAAATTTTATGGAAAGTTTTCCAGTTGCCTGATCAATCATCTACCCTCACATCACACATGATGAAAATAGTGGACAGACTCCCTTTGGCCCACTTCAGACTGCTGGACCGCCTGTGACTGGACACCACCATCATCTGCCCGTTGCAGTGAGGTCACCTGCACCTGGATGAAACAGGTGGCACTGTGAGAATGATGTTCTTTAATTTCTCCAGTGAATTCAACACCATCCAGCCACTGCTGCTGATGGAGAAGCTGCAGGGTGACGGTTATAGACACACCATCTACCATCTCCTGGACTACTCATTACCTGACAGGACGACCACAGTTTGGATAAGTGGGCAGCACTCTATCTGAAACAGGTGTGAAGATTACAGGAGCTCCACGGTGGACTGTGCTGTCACCTTTCATCTTCCACTTACATGACACAGTCTTCCAGCACAGCTCCAGGTCATTCCATGTGCAGACATTTTGTGATTATTCTGCCATGGTCGAGTACATAAGGAAACCTAACGCTAACCGAAATAGGACCTGAAATCTATTGGTGTCAGTGGTTGTCCCCCAGAATCCATGACATGAAGTGGATGAGAGTCTCTGATTCATCTTTCCCTCAATCCTGACTAGTCTCCCAGTTCCTGTTGCTGAAAAACATCCCCACAGCATGATGCTCCCACCACCACGCTTCACTGTAAAGATGGTACCTTGTTTCCGCCAAACTTGATGCCTGGCATTCACGCCAGTGAGTTCAATTTTTGTCTCATCAGACCAGAGAATTTTGTTTGTCGTGGTCTGAGAGTCCTTCAGGTGCCTTTTGGCAAACCCCAGGCAGGCTGCCATGTACTTATTATGAAGAAGTGGCTTCCGTCTGACCACTCTACCATACAGGCCTGATTGGTGGATTGCTACAGAGATGGTCGTCCTTCTGGAAGGTTGTCCGCTTTCCACAGAAGAACACAGTGACCATCGAGTTCTCACTTGTTTGTAAAATACGAGTTGAGATACATTTCACTTTGAAGTCTCTGAAAAATTAAGATCACAGATTTTATAGACGACCACTATTAGCTGAATTAGCTTCACTGAAACTCACCAAGACGGTTCAAACATAGTAAACCCACATCAATAGGCTTCATGTCATTTCAGTCACTACGGTATCACTTCTGAATGTATTTTAAGGGTGACAATCAACTTCTGTGCAACAAAATGGCTGGATTTATTTCTCACTTCTCACCTGTTTGCATGTGCGTCTCTCACTGCCTCGGTGGGCGTTCCGGCGTGTCAGTGTGTTGAGATTTTCAAAACTTTCTCACTCCCCAACGGTTCTAGAGAAAAAAAAAGTTACTTTGGGGAACTGAATTCAAATATGGCATCAAAAATTAAATCAAAGTCGGCCTAGCTACAGAGATTTTAGGTCAAAGATGGAATAAAATGTGACGTTTTTCCACTAATTTGACATTGTGACACATTAAGGTATGATTCTGAAAACTCACAATGCAAGTATAAATTGATGACATTAAAGTGAATTTTAGGATGTTGGAATCTAAATTCTCAAAAACTGTGTGGGGATAAGCCTACGACCAGATATTGCTTGGGAAAAAGTCAAAAAAGTATGAGCTAATATAGTCATAAAATGGAACCTAATTTATGGTGTTATACAGGGTTGGGTAGGATTACTTTGAAATGTAATCCAAAAGTAATCAGATTATAAGTAATCCAAATGTATGTACATACATACATGTAATCCACATGTATTCTTTCAAAGTAATCCTATCCAACCTTGGTGTTATATAAGCATCATTCACAAAGCTTGGTTCTAAGATTTGTATATTTTATAATATTTTGGCAATAAGAATTAATATTTAATGTGTTATTATTTAAATGTAGCCTCTAACCTGATATGGCAATGTGTTTATTGGCATCTGTGTTGACAAGTGTAAAGCTACACATCTGGAGAACACTTGTGGTACAGAAGTATGATAAACTGCTGTAAAAGTAACTCATTCAACATTGAAGCAGATGGACACCGGAGGAGAAGAACCAACACCAACACTGGCTGGGAATGTGGTGTGATACACCATGTGGAGGTGAAACCTGGCAGGAAGCTGGCATGGATCATGTGTGACTTGCACACTGGTGAGCTTGGCCTGAGACACTTAGTTCAAGCTCTTGATGGCAAAACACTCAGTCATAACACGTGGTCTGAACCACTTGGACAACTGCTGGACAGTGCCACCGAGCTTCCCATCAACCCAAGTTTCAAGAAGATCACTGTTGGCCTTCCACTTCCTCAACTTAGCCAAGATATGGTCAGGGACTTAAGCACAGACCAGTCCTCTGCCTCCAGAATCACCCCAAATTCATAATGTAAAATGTTAAATTCAAATGTCAACAAAATTCACAGTCCAGATCAGAGCCGGATCAGAATTTGCCAGGTGATAGTGAGTGCCAGTCTGCACCTGATTTTCAAATATGAGAGAGATTGGTCCATATTAAGATATAATGTAAAATACTGTATACATTAAATGGTGTTTACAATTAAATTTAAATGCCCCCAAAATATACTATGGATCAGATCCAGATCAGATTTTGTCAGTCAATAAAGGATACAAACCCACATAAAGCTCTCAAATATTCAAGAAATTTGGTCTTTTTTTGACACAATTATGAATTTTTGAAAATATGTGCAGCATTAAAGGTAGAGATTTTTCATTTTTCCAGTTTTCCAAGATTTTTCCTGACTTTAACATTTGACCTATTACCTTAAAAATTGAATCAGTTCTTGCCTATCAGAATATGAATCTGAAGTAAAAAAAAAAATAATAATAATCATAATAGCATTTGAAAAATTGTGGACTCCATGCTGTTTACAAACAAACAAACAGGGGCAAAAACATAACTTCCTCCAACTTCACTGGCGGAGGTAATATGGATTTTAAAAAGACGAAATCAGTCGTAAATTTCATTTAAAATTCTTTTATTTAAAAATAAATAAATAAATAAAAAAAACCTCAAATACTGCATTTTTTCTAAAATGGTTCAGAAATATGGTTGATGAAATATGATGCAGCATATAGCTTTAATGCTGCATTCAAAACCCTTGGAAGCTCTGATATAGCTGACATGAAAAAGTGCATTCATAGGATCCCCTTGTAGACAAATATGGGCCAAGTACTGAGCCTATCATAGTAGAGCTAGGCTAATGCTATGTATTATGGCTAAATGTTACCTTCAATGACTTTTTGCTGATGTGTGGTGCTGGTAACTTGAGTAAATATACATAGAATGTAAAAATATGTCATACAGCAGTAATGTTTTGTTAAAAATGCATTTAAAGATGTATTTTCAACACTAATCAAAAATCCATCTATCACTGCTGTGTGTCACAAGTGAAAATTCTGGTCTGATGGAGCATTCAAGGCATTTTCCCGGAGCCAGAGAATGGAATCACCAAAATCCTGACAGTTTTGAATGCAGCATAATGTCTCCTTGGTAACCAGACAACAACTCCTCTCCTAACGTTTGAGCAACTCACTGACTTTCTGAGAGCACAGACTGAATTTTACTTCATAAACACACAAACCAGCAGCTTGACGACACGTTTTGAAGCAGAAAGCAACTTTTAACTCCTTCAGTGTCTGTCAACAGATTACAAATCAAACAGGTAAACTAGAAATGATTTAACTGAAATAAATACACACCAAAGTATTGTGTGTAAATTATAAAAAATAACTCAATGCTAAAATCAAAAAATATTTGTAACTCACCCTCTGTGTATTTGCAGATATTAATAAGACAGATTTAACTCATAGCAAGTTAGTTTTGATTGAGAGAACGTTAGCGCACATGCTAATGTCCGGTAAATGTCTTATAAATCACTCCTGGGGTGTTATTATGTTCCAAAAACAGCATTTTTAGTTTTAGAAGTGTTTAATTCTGGCTAGTGTTTACATAATATATGACAAAGAGGTTATATTTACACACAATCGAAACTGAGTTTACACATAGCAAGCAGACTGTGATGTCATCACACTAATGTCTGCAAAATAGTTTGTAAATCCTTCCAGAGGTGATATCAGGTTACAAAAACAGCGTTTTCAGTTTTAGAAGTGTTTATTTCTTGCTAACATTTCCATAATATATGAGTAACATGAATATAAACACACAAAACAAGCATTTTTGAAGAGACCAGCGACTGATTTCACGAGGCAGCTCTACTCTGATTGGCTGTCACCCGCGTCACTCAAACACAAAACGGATTAGATTGAAAAAGAATGTGACTTTTTAGCCTCTTAAAATACCTCTTAAAATACATCAAGGTTAACCATCTTTGAACTTGTCCAACGTCTGTGTCCCAAGAATTTTTCCTGTGGCGACAGTAAGTCTGGGAACAACTTATTTTAAGTGATTTTGATACATGAACAGACAATGTTATCAATATTAAATAAGCTTGCTCTTCAAATTCCGTCATTATTTACAATATTTTAGCTCAGCTTTTTTTAAGTGTATTAATGCAATTTTAATATGTAATTGATGCAGGAAGTACATTCAAACATCAAGGGCAAAAAAAAAAAAAAAAAAACAAACAGCCTCATGCTGACATGCAGGATCAAAGTCTCCCACTTTGCTATAGACTGCAGGATGACATTCATTTCCTGCTTGGCATTTATGAGCACAACACTAGGATTTGATCAAGACTGACCCTGAATTGAAGGCACATGAACTAATTTCTAATTACAAAAAATAAGCTCCATTTATACTTCATTAATATGGGAGGTGATGGTCTAGTGGTTTAGTGTTGGGCTTGAGACCAGAGGATCCTTGGTTCAAATCCCAGCCTGACTGGAACATCACTAAGGGCCCTTGGGCAAGGTCCTTAATCCCCTAGTTGCTCCTGCTGTGTAGTGAGCACCTTGTATGGCAGCACAATGACATCTGGGTGAATGTGAGACATTATTGTAAAGTGCTTTGAGCATCTGATGCAGATGGAACAGCACTATATAAATGCAGTCCATTTATCATTTACCAATACTGAGTCTAGTCGGTCTAAAATTCTACGAGGCTGTAGTTTCTTGCTCCTTCGATGTGGAATTATCTGATGATGGTTTTTTTAAAGTCCAGTTCTGCTGAATTATTTCAAGCCAACCTTTAAACAAATTAATTTTAAATATTTTAAAACTAATTTGAATAATATTTTGCTGATTTTTGTGCAGTTCACTTTTTGATTTCTAATCATTTTTATGGCCTTTCATATTTTATACTGTTTTGTTTGGTGTTTTATTATGTTTGTGATTTTCTACAAATAAAGTAATTATGATTAATGTCATGTTCAACCTCCAGTGGACATCATGGATTCCACTCACACGTCACTGTACTTGGACCTGCTTGATCATGATGATGAAATTGATCGATTGGTGAAGATGGCCGACTTCATGATGGAGTGTTTCCGTGATCCCCGAGTCCCGGAGCACAAAGCTCCTCCTCCTACACCTCCTATGGAGGAACAGGTAGAGTTGGATAGAACACACAGTCAGCAGGAGTATTATGTCATTACGTCATGAATAAAATTATAAAGTTCAAAATAAAGAAACACAAAATACTTTCAAGTTTCATAAAAGCAGGACGCTTGTCTTCAGTTCTGCCTGAAGCAACAAATAAAAACATTAAATACTGTGTGTGTTCAATAACATGAATGTAGATTTGACAAAAGATCAGCCACTCACACAGCAGAAAAAATGTGAGTACTAATACTTTTGATCACTGCTAATGATACATTATTTTGTTCATGAAAGGAGCTGTTATGTTTAAAGTGCATATCTCACTCTAATCAACACTATCTTTACTAAAACTGTACACCAGATTATGAGTCATTACTTCCAACTCTTTAACTTGTGTAAGCCCTGATGTAGCTGATAAAAATTAAATTAGCCAAACAGCATCTGCACACAGATTCACAGCTGTTTTTAGTCATAACAGTGAATTAACCTCAGGTGCTGAGTATTTGGTGGCTGAAGGTCACTCCACCTGTGTCCACTTACAGTCCACTTCTTGACTTAAACTGGGACACACAATCTCTGTTGCTTTTTGTCTCCAAATGTAATATGGCTTTAATGTGGTTGTAATATTTTTATATATTGTCATCAGCATGTGTCCGTCTCCTCCTCTTTGTAACCCACAGTCTATTCAGAAGAAAAAAAAAGAGATTGCATATGTCTCAATAAGACTGAATAATCATCCCGTGAAAGTGGTGTCTCTGATTCACTCCTGCTGTGTTCACACACAGAGCCATGTAGAATTATTGTTCCACTGTGTGGTGCTGTTATTTGTTCAGAGAAGCGAGCTATCGGTTTAGCTCAGCTTGGTCAATAACACAAACGCTGAAGCTGGTCCGCGTCATGGCTCTCCTGTTAACAGCGATCACTCTTCGCGTTCTGTCCAACTCCGTGATCCCAGAAGTGGTTTCCTCAGCGAGACTCGCTGGCGTCCCACACGTAGCAGCTTAACTTAGCATGGCGCAACATGACATGCTCAGCGCTGCTCTGGCTCCAGGCTCGAAGTCTGGAGAAAAAGGCGAGTAGGGCTTTCTTTGCGGTCAGCGCTGTGGCCACGGATCGTGCTCGATAGACCAGCAGTCCCGCAAAAGTGGGATTTGTATTGATTATTACGTAGTATAATCAGGAAAGTGTTATTTATGTAACAATTGCATTGATTTGTATGATGGCACTGTTTATCAGGCCGATCATATTCATTTTTATGTGGATTCCAGTGCTGGTTCATTTTGGCGTATAATTTACACCACCTCTCGACCTGGTGTATATTTTCAGCGCAGCGTACTCCAACGACCACATTGATAAATGCGAAGTGTCTGCCTCTCGGTAGGAGGCGTCTGGTTAGGTTTAAAAACACCAGCTTTTGTGGCTTCTGTTTGTTCTTCTCGACAAGGGTCAAGACAGAAGTCAGACTACCAGAGCAAGAATTTTAGCTGAGGAAGCTTCTATGATTTGAAGCGAAACGTCCTCACGTCAAGCAACTCAGTCCAGTCGAAGATTCAAGCTTCTCTACCATGGAAACCACCTGGACAAATGAGAGCCTTCACAGAAACAATACACCAATAGTTTCATAATACTTTATTTATTTAGAATAGTCAGCTCATTTGACATTTCATTTGCCAGATGCACTTTAAGAGATTTACTGAATGGAGAGGTGGATTTATGATAAATATGGGCAGATCATATTTTGTAACTGCTGGCTGTGTTTGTTTGTGTTTTCTGTATCAGGATGATCTCCTGATCATGGACCTTGGAGGCCCTCAGTACCAGGCACTCAACACTCCTGCTGCTGAAAACATTTTGACTTTTGTCCCTCCCACATTTCATCTGGCTTCCTCCACTCCTGCTCATCCCGCCTTTGTTCCTGAGCCTCCAAAACCCTGCGCCCCTCCCAGCACTTCTGCTCATCCTGCCTGTGTTCCTGATCCTCCAAACCCCAGCGCCCCTCCCAGCACTTCTGCTGATCCCAAACCCTACGTAAAAAAGCCTCCAAATGCTTTCATGGTGTTTAGACAGACACAGCGCCCACTTGTGGTGGCACAGCAGAAGGTGAAAAACTGTGCCATCGTGAATAAGATTCTGGGACAGATGGTGAGTGTGCACATTCCTCATGTGCACAATCTTATCATTGTATCAGTGAGTGCGTGAACTGACAGTGTGTTGTCTTGTGTTTGCAGTGGCATTCTCTCTCTGCAACAGAGAAAGAAGAATATTTCGAACTGGCCAGAATTGAGAGCCGACGACATTACGAGGTCCACCCGACGTGGAAGCCCAACAGGAAGGTGAGGAAACAGTCAGATCGAACATGTGACTCTTGTTTTTAGCAGCTGGCATCATATTGAAAGTCTGAATGTGTTTATTTGTTTATTGTGCAGGTTAAAAAGGTCAAGACGCCTCAGCACTGACCCTCAGTAGCCTGCAGAGACATCTCCAGATCTATTCTATTTTTTTACTATCTGTAAATATATTTTTTTAATAAATTGTCTTTATAACATAAAATGTTTGACTGCATTCAGTGTTTTGTGCATTTTTCAATGAACCAACAGGTCACTTATTTCATTCTTATACTGGACAAAACCTGATCAGTTTAATCAACTCAGTTATTTTGAGAGAATAATCCTGAACTCATATTCAAGCTTTAATTATCATCTTAAGTAAAATAAACCTAACTGAGTTGAGCGAATAATGTAATTTTGTGTGCACACAGTAAATGCAGAAAGCACTTTCAAACAAAACAAAACAAAGATTACTGATGTCCACAGTAATGACATCAGTAGAAAGATTTCTGGCAGAATTCTGTCAGAGAGCATATGGATGATCCAGAGAAGGATTGGGAGAATATCATGTGGTCAGATGAAACCAAAATAGAACATTTTGGTAAAAACTCAAGTCTTCGTGTTTGGTGGATGAAGAATGCTGAGTTGCATTCCAAGAACACCATATCTACTGTGAAGCATGGGGGTGGAAACATCATGCTTTGGGGCTGTTTTTCTGCAAAGGGGACAGGACGACTGATCCGAGTTAAGGGAAGAATGAACATGGCCATGTATTGTGAGATTTTAAGCCAAAACCTCCTTCCATAAGTGAGAGCACTGAAGATGCAATGTGGCTGGGTCTTCCAGCATGACAATGATCCCAAACACACCACTCGGTCAATAAAGGAGTGGCTCTGTAAAAATCATTTCAAGGTCGTGTATAAAAGATCCACAGCCTCAAACAGTAAGACTCCAAACTCAACCATGGCCAAGACCAAAGAGCTGTCGAAGGACACCAGGAAGAACATTGTAGACCTGCACCAGGCTGGAAAGAGTGAATCTACAATAGTCAAGCAGGTTGGTGTGAATAAATCAAATGTGGGAGCAATTGTAAGAAAATTTAAGACATACAAGACCATTGATATTGTCCCTTGATCTGGGGCTCCACGCAAGATCTCATCCCATGGGGTCAAAATGATGATGAGAGCGGTGAACAAAAATCCCAGAACTCCACGGAGGGACCTGATGACTGACCTTACTTACTTACTTACTTACTTACTTAACCTTTATTTAACCAGAAAATATCCCATTGAGATTAAAAACCTCTTTTTCAAGGGAGTCCTGGCCAAAATGGCAGCAGCAAACACAAAATACAGTTACATATTTATACAGTAAAAACACAGAAGTTATAAACACATTATGAGAAACAAGTGCATATAGTACAATTGGCCTCAGTAACTCTTAGTTTTACATTTAAAGGTGCTCAAAGAAATTAATTCAGTTAGTTTCCAGTCTTTCTGTTGCATGTTCCACGCATAAGGTGCAGAATAAACAAAGGCTCTTTTGCCCAATTCCGTCCGAGCAAAGGGGACAGAAAGCAACAAATAATCTTTCGAACGAAGAGAATAGGATTCAACATTTCTCAGAGTAAATAACGAGCAAATGTATGAAGGCAGCAATCCCAAAATTGCCTTATAAATGAAAGTGTAGAGATGACTAGCCCTGCGAGTGGCCAGAGCAGACCATCCTACTCGAGTGTATAATTCACAGTGGTGAGTAGACATTTTACAGTTCGTAATGAACCTCAAGGCAGCATGATAAACAGCATTAATTGTTTGTAAACATTGAGCACCAGCATTCATGTACAGAAGATCTCCATAATCCAACACAGATACAAATGTTGCAGCGGCAAGACGCTTTTTCACATTAAAAGAAAAACACAACTTATTACGAAAATAAAAACCAATTTTTAGCTTCAGCCTCTTAACAAGATTTTCTATATGTGGCTTGAAAGTGAGTGAATCATCAATCAAGACACCTAAATACTTATACATATGAACCACCTGTATTTCACTGCCCTCAAGAGTGGACACAGTGGGTACCATTTGAGGCTTTTTGCAGTTAGAGAATAACATAAGCTTTGTTTTTTCAGCATTAAGAACAAGTTTCAAGTGTATTAGAGAGTGCTGAACAGCTACAAAAGGTTTCTGCAAAGATTCTACAGCCTGAACAAGAGTTGGTCCAAAACTGTAAATAACTGTGTCGTCAGCATAGAAATGCACATTTGCATCGGACATATTTAGACCCAAGTGATTGATATAAATAATAAATAAGAGGGGGCCCAGTACAGAACCCTGTGGCACCCCCTTATGAACAGTAACAAATTCAGAACACAGATCATCATATTTAATGCACTGAGACCTGTTACTGAGATAATTTGAGAACCAAGCAACTGTGTGCTCTGAAAATCCTGAATAACGCAATCTAAGTTTTAAAATGTCATGATCAACAGTGTCAAACGCTTTTGACAAATCAATAAAAAGAGATGCACAGTGTTGTTGTTTGTCAAGTGCAACAGTATGTTGTGTGTTGGGGGGGGGGCGTGGCTGGATGTTTTGGTGTTCTTTTCTTTTCTTTGCTCTCCAGGTGGCATGAGGGCTGATTTGTCTGTGAAGAAGGTGCTGGCTGAAGGGTCTTCACCCTCATTAACATCATGGAAAGCACCTGTGAGTGGTGCTCATGTGCAACCTGGACGACTTGCAGCTGAAGCAGATAATTGGATGGCGTTCTGCATTTAAGTCATGCGTGATTCAAGCAGAACTGCCGGGAACTCGACCTTGTGACGTTCGTTTGTGAGACGCTGAGGACCGCGCCTGGGTCTTGACACATCGAGCCCGTGAAGCAGGGAGGGGTGAGGACACATGCTGTCAGCACACACGAAAGGTAATTAAGTGTTTAAGTAATTGTTGATAGTAACTTGGTGTTTTGTTGCGCGGTGTACTGGAATTGTGGAGAGAATTGTGCAGTTTGCTTCTCACTGCTGTGGCGTGAAGGATAAGCGATCCTCCACTTGTTGTGAGAAGCTGCTCATTTGCATAAAGTGAAAAAAAAAGGACACTGACCTGAGTGTGTTGCTGATAGCATGTGTTTATTGGAAGATATAGTTGTATCTGTTGCCTTACCTCACCTTCTCTTTGCTTCACAGAGAATCAGTTTGTCGTGTCCACCTGGGGGGTGTTTGGCGGTGGTAGGAAGTCCAGGAGCGCCGGCTTTAATCCTTGCAGGCGCTGGAGAGCGAGCCACGAATCACTCCACCAGAGGGATGTTGTTTTTATGTTTTTACACTTTTAAGCACAGGTGAATAATAAATAGTTTCTGTTTGGAACCGCTTTCTGGTTATTTTTAGCGCTGGGTCCTGTCTGACGCAGGTCCGCTCCTCAACCCGCGTCGACACATAACACAGTAATGTCATTTACCACCTTCATTGCTGCTGTAATAGTACTGTGTTTTTTTTCTGAAGCCAGATTGATGTTTTGATAGGATGTCATTTGCACACAAAAACTCCTTCACTTGCTCACTAACAAGAGCTTCAAGAATTTTGGCCAAAATTGAAAGATTGGATATTGGTCTATAATTTGTCAGAATTGCAGGGTCACCCCCTTTTAATAATGGGAAGATATAAGCCGTTTTCCATAGAGATGGTATGTCATTTCTTTCCACTGTGAGGTTAAAAAGGATTGTAAGAGGCTCTGCCACAAAGTCAGCAGCCAATTTCAAAAAATAAGGATCTATCAAATCTGGGCCAGAGGGTTTTCTATGATCTAATGTTTTGAGGGCTTTATGAACTTCCTGCACAGAAAAAGGTACTAAATTAAAAGGGTCTCCAGTGTAAGTTGGAGAATTTGTGCAGGGTTTCACTGGGACAGTGCCAAGAGAATCAAACAAAGAGACAGATTTTATAAAATGCTTATTAAAACAATTTAAAATTTCAAGTTTATTATACACAGGCGAAGAGCCGTCTAAAATATTGGTAGGTAGAAAAGTGCTTTTAGTCACTGAAAGTGACTTTATAACTTTCCAAAATTTATGTGGATTATTTTTCAGTCGTGATAGACAAAAAGTATTCTGATTTGGCTTTTTTAATGAAGGAAGAACATTTGTTCCTTAATTGTCTAAAAATAGACCAATCTGTGGGAGAACCATGGGTTTTCCCGCCCCTTAACCCTGTACCTCCTTAATGGGGCATGTTTATTTACAATTTACATAAAAGAGTCCCTAAAAAATGTCCAAGCTGACTCCACATCTGGTATCAGCCCTATTTTTTTCCAATCAATACAGTCAAATCATGATGATAAGCTTTCTCATTAAAATGTTTACAAATAATACGAGATTTAGATTTAGGCACCTTGGTGTTTCTAATAGTGGCAACAACACAGTGATCACTTAGGTCATTACAGAAGACACCCAGTGACGAGAATTTATGTGGAACATTAGTAAAAATCAAGTCAATCAAAGTTGATTTATCAGGGTTTTTAAGATTTGGTCGAGTGGGTAAATTCACCAACTGGGTAAGATTAAAGGTATCACAGAAGGAAAATGATCCGAGGATACATTAAGCCAGTCCCAGTTTAAATCACCAGCCAGAAGAAGTTCACTATAATTCAATTTGGACAACAAATGCTTTAAAGATTGTAATGCTTCACTAGGGGCTGATGGAGGCCTATAACACCCTACAACAGTAATACAAAGACTTTTGGATAGGTCCACATTTAGTGCCAACAATTCCAGTTGTTTGCAGATGGATTCAGACAGAACTACTGAAGAATCAAATTTAGATTTAACATAAATTGCAGTTCTGCCACCTTTTTTAGGCCTATCAGTATGATAAACATTATAACCAGATATATTAATGTAATCATTTTCAATAGATTTAGTCAACCAAGTTTCAGAAATCACAGCAATATCTGCATCGGTCGATTTAATCCAAATTCTGACCATGTCCATTTTAGATAACAAGCAGCGTGCATTAAAATGAACAAATTTAAGACCAGACAAAGATTTAAAATCAGAGGGTGTCTGGATGCACTGCACATCAGGACCAGGGTTTGGTTGCACATTACCAGACAAGAGTAATAGTAAGACAATCAACAATCTCTGCTTTATATCATGTGGTCCGATGAAACCAAAATGGAGCTTTTTGGAAAAACTCAACTCATTGTGTTTGGAGGACGACGAATGCTGAGTTGCATACCAACATCACCATATCTACTGTGAAGCATGGGGGTGGAAACATCATGCTTAGGGGTTGTTTTTCTGCAAAGGGGACAGGACGACTGATCCATGTTAAGGGAAGAATGAATGGGGCCATGTATCGTGAGATTTTAAGCCAAAACCTCCTTCCATCAGTGAGAGCATTGAAGATGCAATGTGGCTGGGTCTTCCAGCATGACAGTGATCCCAAACACACTGCTAAGGCAATGAAGGAGTGGCTCCGTAAAAAGCATTTCAAGGTCCTGCAGTGGCCTAGCCAGTCTCCAGACCTCAAACCCATAGAAAATTTGTTGAGGGAGTTGAAAGTCCATGTTTCCCAGTGACAGCCCCAAAACATCACTGCTCTAGAGGAGATCTGCATGGAGGAATGGGCCAAAATACCAGCTACAGTGTGTGGAAACCTGGTGAAGACTTACAGGAAACTTTTGACCTCTGTCATTGCCAACAAAGATTATGTTACAAGGTAACAAGGTAACAAAAGTTATTACAAGGTAATTGACCAAATACTTATTTTCCACCATAATTTACAAATAAATTCTTTAAAAGTCCTAGAATGTGATTTCCTGGATTTTTTTTTTTCTCATTTTGTCCCTCATAGTTGAAGTGTACCTATGATGAAAATTACAGACCTCTCTCATCTTCCTAAGTAGGAGAACCTACACAGTCAGGGGCTGACTAAATACTTTTTTACCCCACTGTATCTTGTTGTATTCTGATGATATTGTCTTTGTCTAGAGTCTGAAGTGAAGTTACAAAAAATGTTGAATATTTTGAATGCATGGTGTAAAAATGGAGACTGTCTCTGAATAAGGATAAAACAGGTAATTCACTTCAGAAAGAAATGTGAACAGAGATGCTCATACAATTTTATGTATGGAGACATCTTTAGCATTTACAAGTTCATATACAGTGAGGAAAATAAATATTTGAACACCCTGCGATTTTGCAAGTTCTCCCACTTAGAAATCATGGAGGGGTCTGAAATTTTCATCTGAGGTGCATATCCACTGTGAGAGACATAATCTAAAAAAAAAAAAAAAAAAATTAAAAAAAATTTATTTGTATGTTACTGCTGCAAATAAGTATTTCAACATCTGTGAAAAATCAATGTAAATGTTTGGTACAGTAGCCTTTGTTTGCAATTACAGAGGTCAAACGTTTCCTGTATGCTTAACTATCAAATTCAGTTTCAACTTGGGACTCCGACAAGAGCGGTCGCATCTCCTCTCCACTCTCCCTTATCTCTGCTCTCTGCTTTAACCTTCAAGTCCCTACTTCACCAGACTGTGAATTCCTCAAATTATATTGGATACCGGATCTATTGGACTACTATTGGATTAACCATAGAATTGATCAGCTGGTCTCTGAACGCTACTGACACCATCTTTTCTACAAGAAGGTCAGGACCGGGGGATCCTACCTGCCCAGATGGAACGTATCCTGCGGGCTATGTTCTTGACTCCTGGGAGACGTGGCGTGTTGCATGCTTTGCGCCTTTCTCTGTTCAGGACGTTGAGGATTTATTCATATTTAGACTTATGATAGCAGGGCTGGTACTTTCTGGCTTATGTGCCGCCCTGATCTACCAGAAAATTGGCAAGATGGCGGCATCAAGAACCACGGCCCCTGGCTTGTCCGTCATGATTAAGACTGCGATGACTCTTGAACTCAGACACAGATTGCATGATATCTTGGAGCAGATGCGCACCATGCAGATGAAGATGAAGATTTCGGAGGCCGGGGAATATTCTTAATTCATAATTGGGAATATTCTTAATTCATAATTGGGATTTGGTTGTTCAAGTGAAGCTGTAAAAAGTGTTTTTCACTGCTCAAACTACAACACGGCAGGCTTATCAGCCTGAAGGACAAATTGCCCTGCTGTTTTCCTCCAGAGGAATATCTTCTGCCTTGGTGAACATTTGGCTGTTTCCAGTGGTGGGCACAGATAACCAAAAAATTAACTTTGATAACAGATAACTGAAAAGTTATCTTCCATAAAAATAAAACAATAAACCACCCAAAAATGTATCAAAAGTTACAGATAACTGATAAAAATTCTAATATTATCTCTGGTACATTTACAACTACTAGTAAAACAAATTTAATAGCTTCTAATAACATTAAAAATAACAACAGACCCAAACAGTAAGACCACACTTTTTTCTTTCAACAGTCTGCCCCTGCTGGAAGCTCTTGTTTATTATAGCCCACCCAACACAGAGGCACTGTGAGAACAACTGTAAAGCCAGCTGTCTATCAATGACAAACCTCCGGTCATGCGGAGGTCTTGAAAAATAAAGTCATATTGAGTTATGATGTTGATTTATAAATAACATTAATACCAAGAGAATAACTCCATTAATGTCAATTCTGTCATTTGTACAAAGTTAAAATATAACATATATCTTTTAATGTTGACTAATGCACTAATTTTGACGTTTTGTAACAAAGAGACAGATCGCAAAGGATTCTGGGTAAACGTGCCTCTGCTAAACACTGATTGGTTCAGTCATTCATTATGTAAACTAACACCTTAATGTGACGTCTGTCGTGTGTTGGTGTTTAAATGTGCTTTTGTGGCCAATCGTATGGTCGAATGAGAATCAAACCTGTTTGATATATTATTGTGGTCGGCTGTCATGAGGTTATCCTGCTGCTGAAAGCTACAAGCAGCATCCAACCGTTCGCACTGTGCCTGTGCAAACACTGCAGAGCTGTCTTATAATAATGTTATTATTATTATTATTATTATTATTATTATTATTATTTTGCAGTTGTTTTGTTTTTAAACTTCATTTGTAAAAAAAAAAAAAAAGCCATTTGCAAAGCAAAAAAGTTGATTTGACAATCATCTGACATAACCGGGGTCAAAATAAATAGAACACTGCCATCTACTGGTTCCCAGACACTGCCATGAACACTACTGGCCAGTAGATGCTAGATGGCAGTAGAGGCTTTCAAAACAAATTCTAGATAATCCCTGTCTGCTCACATTTAAAATGTGTGGAATTTAACAAACGCAATAAAAAAAATCAACGTCTATAAACGCAGAGAATATATTCAAGAGAGTTTTAGGCACTAGAGTTTAATGCTGTTGTCCGTGGAGCCTGAACAGAGTGTCTGAAATGCATGTGACGTACTGAAATTACATCATCCTACCCAAAATGCACTGCGGGGCAGAGCATGTGCTCACAAAACCTTAAAAATTAGCACATTACTTTAAAACTAAAACATATATCTGATATTTTTACTTTATGAAACTTCAGACATGACAGTAATTTTAAATAACTTGTCTGGATGACTTAGGACATATTGCGGGCATATCAGTCTGGTGTTAAAGAAAATGTTTTTTTCTTTTTCCTTTTGGGGCTGTTTTTTCTTTGTTTGCAGAGGATTGAAATTTTTTATACAAGTAATTCTCTTCAGTTTGTAAAAGTTATAACTATATGTCTGTTACAGAACTTTTAACAGGTGGGTGCTGAACTAATCTTAAAAATGCTTGTTGCTGTTAAGCTTTGTTTATTGGTTTAAAAGTTATCAGATAAAAATTAATCGGAAAATAATTGTTTTGATAATGGTTTTTAAAGTTACCTAAAAAGATAATCTATTATCTTCGATAATAATCTGTTATCGGATTATCGGAAGTGTGCCCACCACTGGCTGTTTTCTATCTCAACTCACAAAGACAATAAACTGTTGCACAGGACTGAAGCATGCTCCACTCCCTCCCTCCCCCCCCCCACCCACCATCACACCCCCCACTCTGGCTTCTGCTCACGTCATCCCTTCCCTTCTGCAGGGGCGGCGCGGTTTTAGCTGCAGCAAGTCCCCGTTCCTCCCCCCAAGCTGACGGTGGTGCAACTCATGGTTGCTGTGAGACCTTCACTCACTTGCCTCAATTCAGATAATGGACTTCTTCAAATTTAGTGCACATAAACAATGTCTTTAATTCTGATGTGTGCCATTATTATGGTAAACAAGTAATAATTGTGGACTAATTGCTGTCTGAGGTAACTCGAGTGTAAACATAATTTCTCCACTGTGAGATCAATAAAGTATATCTCATCTCATCTCAAATTTCAAATTTATTAATTTATATAGCGCCAATTTGCAATGAGATCGCCTCAAGGCGCTTCACACAGCATAATAAAAACAGAGAAAACTGAATTAAAAATTTAAAAACAAAAAACCATAAAAGAACAAAACAATAAAAACACATCATAACACAATAAAACTAATGATAAAACAAGGAAAACAAATGAGTCTGAACGTGATTTAAAAGTCTCCAAAGTATCTGTGTCAGGAACAGTGAGGACTTGGAACGACAGACAGGTGGACACAAATGCAGACTCATTTCTCAGAGGTGGGATTTAGAAAAAGGTTTAATCAAAAACAGGCTCCGATTTATACACAGGGTGACAAGCAGGCAGGCGGAGGTACTGACAGTCCTGAGGCGGCGGCGTGGTCAGTAACAAGCAGAGTTCCAGCACAGGCAAACAGGTGTACCGGAGGAGGCAAAAGCGGAGTCAAAAAAACAAGCAGGGTTCAGGCACAGAGAAGCAGGTTAACTGGCTCAGGCAAAAGGCAAGGTCAAGACAGGCGAAGGTCATACACGGCAAGAAAACAGACTATGGCAGAAAAACCACAAGAGGCTTCGAACGAGGCAAAACGCACAACGAACTAGCAGTGAGTGGTGGAAGACAAGGGGTTTAAAAGCAGAGGATAATCAGGGCGTGATGAAATGCAGGTGCAGGAAAGAAGGCGTGGCTGAGTGAGACAAGAGTGGAGTAACAGGTGGGCGTGTCAGACAAAAGCAGCAAGGAGAGGAATGTGACAGTGACAGAACAAATGTTAAACAATTCCTAAAATCCAAAAGTGAGAAACAGAATCAACAAATGAAAAGGCAGAAACACAACAGAAAATTAAAGGCTGGATCAAAACTAGAGAAGAACTCAACATGTGGCAGGAGTGTACAGAAAAACCTAAGGGACTAATGTGCTCAAAACAGAGTGACTGAATAACTGGAAAATAAGACAAAGACTAAACTAGAACAGAACTCAATAAGTGGCTGACGTGTGACATAATCCTCAAAACCTAATGTGATAACACAGAATGACTAAATAACAGAGACTAAACTAAAACCAAACTTAACGTGAGTGAAGTGAAACAAATCATAAAACCAAGACTAAAGTGTAAGAAACAGAAAAACACTCAGGGTCGGACAGAAGGACAAAGAGAGGGAAACAGACGGAGACTGGGGGACAAAAAAAGATTCTGGGCAGGTCCAGGGCTAATCAATCAATCAATCAATCAATTTTATTTATATAGCGCCAAATCACAACAAACAGTTGCCCCAAGGCGCTTTATATTGTAAGGCAAGGCCATACAATAATTACGTAAAAACCCCAATGGTCAAAACGACCCCCTGTGAGCAAGCACTTGGGGACAGTGGGAAGGAAAAACTTCCTTTTAACAGGAAGAAACCTCCAGCAGAACCAGGCTCAGGGAGGCGCAGTCTTCTGCTGGGACTGGTTGGGGCTGAGGGGAGAGAACCAGGAAAAAGACATGCTGTGGAGGGGAGCAGAGATCAATCACTAATGATTAAATGCAGAGTGGTGCATACAGAGCAAAAAGAGAAAGAAACACTCAGTGCATCATGGGAACCCCCCAGCAGTCTAGGTCTATAGCAGCATAACTAAGGGATGGTTCAGGGTCACCTGATCCAGCCCTAACTATAAGCTTTAGCAAAAAGGAAAGTTTTAAGCCTAATCTTAAAAGTAGAGAGGGTGTCTGTCTCCCTGATCCGAATTGGGAGCTCGTTCCACAGGAGAGGAGCCTGAAAGCTGAAGGCTCTGCCTCCCATTCTACTCTTACAAACCCTAGGAAAAACAAGTAAGCCTGCAGTCTGAGAGCGAAGCGCTCTATTGGGGTGATATGGTACTACGAGGTCCCTACGATAAGAAGGGACCTGATTATTCAAAACCTTATAAGTAAGAAGAAGAAGCATAAAAATTCAAAAAGATCATTTGTAACCTTCACTAATGCTGTTTCTGTACTATGATGAATTCTAAAACCTGACTGAAGCTCTTCAAATAGACCATTCCTCTGCAGATGATCAGTTAGCTGTTTTACAACTACCCTTTCAAGAATTTTTGAGAGAAAAGGAAGGTTGGAGATTGGCCTATAATTAGCTAAGATAGCTGGGTCAAGTGATGGCTTTTTAAGTAATAGTTTAATTACTGCCACCTTAAAAGCCTGTGGTACATAGCCAACTAATAAAGATAGATTGATCATATTTAAGATCGAAGCATTAAATAATGGTAGGGCTTCCTTGAGCAGCCTGGTAGGAATGGGGTCTAATAGACATGTTGATGGTTTGGATGAAGTAACTAATGAAAATAACTCAGACAGAACAATCTGAGAGAAAGAGTCTAACCAAATACTGGCATCACTGAAAGCAGCCAAAGATAACGATACATCTTTGGGATGGTTATGAGTAATTTTTTTCTCTAATAGTTAAAATTTTATTAGCAAAGAAAGTCATGAAGTCATTACTAGTTAAAGTTAAAGGAATACTCGGCTCAATAGAGCTCTGACTCTTTGTCAGCCTGGCTACAGTGCTGAAAAGAAACCTGGGGTTGTTCTTATTTTCTTCAATTAGTGATGAGTAGTAAGATGTCCAAGCTTTACGGAGGGCTTTTTTATAGAGCAACAGACTCTTTTTCCAGGCTAAGTGAAGATCTTCTAAATTAGTGAGACGCCATTTCCTCTCCAACTTACGGGTTATCTGCTTTAAGCTGCGAGTTTGTGAGTTATACCACGGAGTCAGGCACTTCTGATTTAAAGCTCTCTTTTTCAGAGGAGCTACAGCATCCAAAGTTGTCTTCAATGAGGATGTAAAACTATTGACGAGATACTCTATCTCACTTACAGAGTTTACGTAGCTACGCTGCACTGTGTTGGTATATGGCATTAGGGAACATAAAGAAGGAAACATATCCTTAAACCTAGTTACAGCGCTTTCTGAAAGACTTCTAGTGTAATGAAACTTATTCCCCACTGCTGGGTAGTCCATCAGAGTAAATGTAAATGTTATTAAGAAATGATCAGACAGAAGGGAGTTTTCAGGGAATACTGTTAAGTCTTCAATTTCCATACCATAAGTCAGAACAAGATCTAAGATATGATTAAAGTGGTGGGTGGACTCATTTACATTTTGAGCAAAGCCAATTGAGTCTAATAATAGATTCACGGGCTTCCTGCTCACGCTCACAGGGCTTCTTGCCCATGTTCAACGTTAGCTCTGCTGTTAGAACGGTATTGTGACCACCAGCGAAAAACTCGAAGTAAGTCCTGCGGCTATTGTAATGATTGGAACACCGCTGTCGAAGTCCAGTAGCTCGCCTTTGTGGCCTGTAAGATCTGCGGCTGCAGTACGGCTGGTGGGTTGCGGTCGACGCTTGCCTGAGACGCTGCTGTTAGCATGCGTCAACCATCTCAGGGGCGGTTGGATCCGTCGTGTTGCTGCTGCTGGATACCATCGTCTGCATTTGTCAGCTGCCATCAGATCCATTGAGACCGCTGCTGCTGCTGCTGCTGCTGCTGCTGCTGCTGCTGGGAGATTTGCAGTGGTCGTTTGTCGGCTTGCCTCGAGGGGTGCTTATACCGCGTCGGCCTGTTTTGAGGCCTACTAAATCTGCGGCTGCTGCCTGTTGGACCTCCTGCTGTCGGCGTCATAGGTTCGCCTTCAGGACCCGTCAGCTATGGCTCCAAAAAAGGGTACTGTGTTTATGGAGGAAGAACTTGAGGACATTAGAAAAATGTTAAATGAGATGTCAGCACAAATGAAGCCCATTAAAGAAGTGGCTGATCAACTGAAAATTATTTCACAACAACAACAAAAAATATTGGAATTAACAAAACAAGTTGTTGAATTACAAAAGGCAAATGAAGAGAAAGACAAATCATTAAAACTTATGGAAAATCGAATTGCAGAACTTGAACAACAGACTAGGTCAAATGACCTTCTCATTACAGGTTTGGACATTAAGCCTCGAAGTTATGCAAGAGCGGTGGCTTCAGGAAGGGAGCCCTCTGAAATGGACAACCTCTCTGTAGAGGAACAGGTGATTTCACTTTTGAAGGACAAAGGAATTCTAATAAACCCTAATGATATCGATAGTAGTCACCTTTTACCGCGGAGAGGTCAAAATCAACCTAAAGTCATATTATTGAGGCTTACAAACAGGAAACAGAAGATTGCAATTCTAAAACAAGCAAAGAATTTAAAAGGAACGAATGTATATATAAATGAATACTTGACCAAGAAAAATTCAGATTTAGCAAGACAGGCACGATTTTTAAGAAAACAAAACAAGATACAGGCTACATGGACATTTAACTGTAAAGTTTATATTAAATTAAATGGAACACCTGAAGAAGCTAAAACCTTATGGATTAAAGATGAACATGATCTTAGTAAGTTTAACTGATGTAAGTTGTGAAGTAATACATAAAGAAATGTACTGGTTGATTGTGATGATGGAGGAAAATCTGTATATAATATAATGAACACGGTTAATAATCAGTTTATTTCTGCCAAGGAGCTCTGTTTGGAAACATTTAATTATAGTCATCCTGCCTCTCGCCATTTTGAACTTGAATTAGATCCAGATTCTTTTTTTAGTGACAATATCGAGCGACAATGTAATTATTTTACAGAAGAACAATTTAATGATTATAAAATTAAAGATGGAGATTTTTCAATAATACATTTTAATAGTAGAAGACTTTCTCGGAATTTTTCAAGGATAAATGATTGTTTAGATACATCTAGAAAAAGTTTTTCAGTGATCGCTATATCAGAAACATGGTTAACTGATGTCAATCAAGATCTTGTACAGTTGGAAGGTTATCAATTGTTTCAGGTAAATCGACAGAAGAGAAGAGGCGGGGGTGTGGCATTATATGTAAGGTCTGATTACAACTGTAAATTAGTTCACAATATGTCATTCACAGTTGATAATATCATGGAATGTGTTACGGTTAAAATTACATCCATAAATTCAAAAAATACGGTTGTTAGTTGTTTATACAGAGCTCCCGGAGCAAATATTGATACTTTTGAAGAAGTAATTATGGGAATGTACAACAAAATAAATAAGAATTCACATTTATTTATCTGTGGTGATTTTAATATCGATTTTCTAAATCCTCACAATCATCCACAAACCACTTCATTTATAAATTCTTTATATTGTTTGGGAGTATTTCCGACCATCATTCATCCAAGTAGAATAACTGTGAATTCAACAACCCTTATTGACAATATTTTAACTAATGTCATATCTGGTAATGTCAGTGCGGGATTGCTGGTAAATGATATTAGTGATCACCTGCCAGTATTTACTGTTTTTGCATCACATGATCGAGTGTTTCAAAAGGATTGTAATAGATTGAGTAGAAATGTCACACCAATAACTGTTGATAATTTAAGGGTGGATTCATTATGCCAGAATTGGAATGATGTTTATGTTGATGATGTTGATGAATCTTATGATGGTTTTATTTCTATCATTTCTAAGTTATACGATAAACACTGTCCTCTTGTTAACAAGATATATACTAACCGATACAGCAATAAACCATGGATAACCAAGGGTCTTCAGAGGGCATGTAAAAAGAAGAACTTACTGTATAAACAATTTATAAAATCGAGATCAAAGGAAGCTGAAAGTAAATATAAAATGTATAAGAATAAATTAATTCATATTATGAGATTTAGTAAGAAAAGATATTATAGTGACTTACTTATTAAAAATAAGAATAATATAAAAAATACATGGAATATTTTAAATGAAGTAATAAAAAAGAACAAAAATGGTAGAGATTATCCTTCTTTTTTTCTTTCCAATAATACTGTGATAGAAGATAATGAGACCATTGCTGACCATTTTAATGAATATTTTGTCAATGTAGGTAAAAATCTTGCCAGTAATATTGATTCATTGAGCGTTAAATCTTTTGAAAATAAGATAACATTTAATAAATCTGTGTCAATGTTTGTTGGTGGAACAAATGAAAAAGAAATAATTGATCTGGTGCAGAATTCTAAAAGTAAGAAATCAAAGGACTTCAATAATTTGGATATGGCTTTGTTGAAAAAAATCATTGATTGTATAGTAAAACCTTTCACTTATATTTGTAATATATCATTAAGTTTTGGTAAATTTCCTTCACAGATGAAGATAGCCAAAGTAATACCTTTGTTTAAAACTGGTGACAAACACACTTTTTCAAATTACAGACCTATCTCACTTTTACCCCAATTTTCTAAAATACTAGAAAAATTTTTTGTAAAAAGACTGGATAATTACTTACTAAAGCATGAGATACTCTGTGAAGAACAATATGGATTTAGAAAATCTAGGACTACTTCACATGCATTGATGGATTTCGTGGAAAATATAGCGACTGCAGTCGATAACAAGCAATATACAGTAGGTATTTTTTTTTATTTACAGAAAGCGTTTGACACTGTCAATCATGAAATATTGCTAACTAAATTACAGAAATATGGAATCAGAGGATTAGCATATGACTGGATAAATAGTTATTTACATGGTCGGTATCAGTATGTTCAATACAATAACATTGATTCCGAACTTCGGGAAATTACGTGTGGGGTGCCCCAGGGTTCAGTGTTAGGTCCTTTGTTATTTATTTTATATATAAATGATATATGTTATGTGTCACGGGTACTGAGGTGTGTTCTTTTTGCAGATGACACAACTGTATTTTGCAGTGGTGATAATCTTGAACAGCTTCTGGACACGGTGGTAAACGAACTGGATAAATTTAAGGCTTGGTTTGATGCTAATAAATTGTCACTTCATCTTGGGAAAACCAAATGTATGATTTTTGGAAATAAACTTGTGCCTAAATGTAAAAGTGTAACCATTAACAATATGGAAATACAGATAGTAACTGAGAACAAATTTCTAGGTGTTATAATTGACAATAAACTCAGCTGGAAACCTCATATAAATTATATAAAATTTAAAATGTCAAAATCTATCGCTATCATGTACAGGGTCAAGGACATATTGTCCCAGGATGGGCTACTCAGATTATATCATTCTTTAATTGTACCATATATGACATATTGTATCGAACTCTGGGGTAACACTTACAAATCAAATACCAATCATGTATTTCTTTTACAAAAACATGCCATCAGAATCATCTGTAATAAACCTTATCGTGAGCCAACGCATTCTCTGTTTATGACTTTAAATTTACTGAAATTTAGAGATTTAGTGGATTATATCACCATACAAACTTTGTACAAAGCTAATAACCAGGCCTTGCCACTTTATGTCCAGAGCCTGTTCAAGATCAGGAAATCTGAATACAGTTTACGAGGATGTATGGTTTTTAAGAAGCCTCCCGTACGTACTAATGTCAAGGGTTTTTGTGTTTCAGTTAAAGGGGTGAAGATTTGGAACAAATGTCCTGTGGAAATTAGATTATGTAGTTCTTTAGTCTGTTTTAAGAAACATTATAAGAAATTAATAATTTCTGGATATAAAGAAAATCATAATTAAAAAAAAAAAAAAAAAAAAAGATGTATACATTTGTGGATGTATGTATTTAATTTGCTTATTTGTATATATAGGAGTGTGAGCATAAGTGTAATTATATGTTGGACTTGTACTTTTGGGATGGGGTATGAGGGGTGGGTAATTTATAAGCTTTGCTTCTTCCCACCCCCTTTTCAGGCACACGGTGTTAAATTTGATCTTGTTTTTTTGATTTGTTTGATATGTTGTCTTTATGCTGCTGTGTTGTTGCTGAAATAAATAACCTGTTTAAAAAAAAAAAAAAAAAAAGTTTAAATGCAGTGTTGAGGCTGTCATTCTCAGCATCTGTGTGGATGTTAAAATCGCCCACTATAATTATCTTATCTGAGCTAAGCACTAAGTCAGACAAAAGGTCTGAAAATTCACAGAGAAACTCACAGTAACGACCAGGAGGACGATAGATAACAACAAATAAAACTGTTTTTTGGGACTTCCAATTTGGATGGACAAGACTAAGAGTCAAGCTTTCAAATGAATTAAAGCTCTGTCTGGGTTTTTGATTAATTAATAAGCTGGAATGGGAGATTGCTGCTAATCCTCCGCCTCGGCCCGTGCTACGAGCGTTCTGGCAGTTAGTGTGACTCGGGGGTGTTGACTCATTTAAACTAACATATTCATCCTGCTGTAACCAGGTTTCTGTAAGGCAGAATAAATCAATATGTTGATCAATTATTATATCATTTACTAACATGGACTTAGAAGAGAGAGACCTAATGTTTAATAGACCACATTTAACTGTTTTAGTCTGTGGTGCAGTTGAAGGTGCTATATTATTGTTTTCTTTTTGAATTTTTATGCTTAAATAGATTTTTCCTGGTTATTGGTAGTCTGGGAGCAGGCACCGTCTCTACGGGGATGGGGTAATGAGGGGATGGCAGGGGGAGAGAAGCTGCAGAGAGGTGTGTAAGACTACAACTCTGCTTCCTGGTCCCAACCCTGGATAGTCACGGTTTGGAGGATTTAAGAAAATTGGCCAGATTTCTAGAAATGAGAGCTGCTCTATCCAAAGTGGGATGGATGCTGTCTCTCCTAACACTACCAGGTTTTCCCCAGAAGCTTTGCCAATTATCTATGAAGCCCACCTCATTTTTTGGACACCACTCAGACGGCCAGCAATTCAAGGAGAACATGCGGCTAAACATGTCACTCCCGGTCCGATTGGGGAGGGGCCCAGAGAAAACTACAGAGTCCGACATTGTTTTTGCAAAGTTACACACCGATTCAATGTTAATTTTAGTGACCTCCGATTGACGTAACCGGGTGTCATTACTGCCGACGTGAATTACAATCTTACCAAATTTACGCTTAGCCTTAGCCAGCAGTTTCAAATTTCCTTCAGTGTCGCCTGCTCTGGCCCCCGGAAGACAATTGACTATGGTTGCTGGTGTCGCTAACTTCACATTTCTCAAAACAGAGTCGCCAATAACCAGAGTTTGTTCCTCGGCGGGTGTGTCGTCGAGTGGGAAAAAACGGTTAGAAATGTGAACGGGTTGGTGGTGTCGACGGGGCTTCTGTTTAGGGCTACGCTAACGGCGGCTAAGCTATCTTGGTCCGCACCGACTACAGGGGCCTGGCTAGCTGTAGAATTTTCCACGGTGTGGAGCCGAGTCTCCAATTCGCCCAGCCTGGCCTCCAAAGCTACGAATAAGCTACACTTATTACAAGTACCATTACTGCTAAAGGAGGCCGAGGAATAACTAAACATTTCACACCCAGAGCAGAAAAGTGCGGGAGAGACAGGAGAAGCCGCCATGCTAAACTGGCTAAGAGCTAGTAGCTGTGCTAAGCTAGCGGATTCCTAAAAACACGCAAAGTGAATAACGTGTAAATAATTTAGAGGTGATTCAGCAGAGGGAGTGCTTTAGTTAAGGCACGTGAAGATAACACTGTGAAACAAATCGTTATCTAGGTAACTAGATCAATCTAACTGCGCAGATTAAACAGCTAACAGATACAGCAAAACACCGCTGTGCTCTGGAACAGGAAGTGATACAATACCGCAGTGAGAGCCAACCACCAGTAGAGGCCAAATAAATATGACAAATGGCTAAAATATGACAGCACCCGCCACCAATGCAGCCAACACCGGGGGCTGCCCACACCACCCCCCCAAAACCCTGAGTGGGATAACCCCGCTCACAGACGACTACGGGTGGGAAGGAGGGTGGATGGAGGAGGGGAAAAAAATCAATTCAAAATCAATTTTATTTATATAGCACCAAATCACAACAACAGTTGCCCCAAGGTGGTCTCAAGACCCCTGAGACCAGGCAGGGACCCACAGAACCCACCCACAGCCTAGGGGAGAGGAGGCAAGTGGCCGATGCAACAAAAA